>NW_027455018.1:0-48582 GCF_040206685.1 Ascaphus truei | reverse complement strand
TGCATACCCCCAGCATCTGTCACCCACAAACAATACACACACTAATACTCCCCACAATACACACTATAATACCTCCTCAATACTAATCTCCCCAATAATATTATAGCTCCAAACACAATATACACAACACCCTTACACAAGATACACAATCTAGTACTCTCCTCTGCACCTCTACACACAATATAATACTCCCACACACACAATATACACACTACCCTCCTACCCCCATAAAATACAACCAATAATACACACACACTTTGTGGATGTTGGGACCAGCTCCCGGCATGCACCAGTGAAAGAGAGAGGCCCGCAGAAGCTCGGAAGAACTCCCTCCATCCGTGCCTTCCTCCGTTTCACATCTTCTCCCTGTCTCTCTCCCTCCCTTTCCTTGCATCTCCCTGCGTCTTTACGTATACCCAGTCAGTGACGGCTCTGGTCACGTGATGCCTTAATATGGGCTTATCCATATATGTTCATCCACGTCACTAATGTGATGCCCGCACTGTTGCGGAGCTGGTACTTACGACGGGCACTTATTGTTTTATCAGTACTGCGTACCTGACTCTACCGGCCTACTTTCAACACTAGTACAATATGTGCTTCACTACGAGTGAGTGGGGAATATTGGCATCACACAGTCACTGTTGAATATGCCATTCAATCCATTTTGAAAATAGTAATGCAATGTGGTTTTGTTTTGTTTGCTTTTTGCAGTAATGAAGAATGGAAAAGTTATATTAAAATTAAATTGGAGGGGGACTAGATTCAGCATTTCATCATGAACTCTGCACTTGTGAGAATTTAACTTCTTGAATACCCTGACAGGTACACGCAACATTAAGACTATAATCTGCTGTGCAAGCTTTCGTGCTATACCTCCCCCTCAGGTTTTGATTTATACATTTGCTCCCTCAATTCATGTCCTCTAATATTTGAAAGCTCTCTCCTAGCATTTTCTCTTTACCACAGAACGTCATCCCAATGTAACCTCTCTTGTTCTTTCTGCTTGCTGTTTCCTCACTCCTCTGTTAAACTTTTCTAATTTCTCTAACTTCCACACTCCTGCTTTTATCCAC
The DNA here is from genome assembly GCF_040206685.1 of Ascaphus truei. Taxonomy (NCBI): domain Eukaryota; kingdom Metazoa; phylum Chordata; class Amphibia; order Anura; family Ascaphidae; genus Ascaphus; species Ascaphus truei. The sequence continues at coordinate 47,506 of NW_027455018.1, read as the reverse complement.
ATGTTCTCCTCTTTCCTTCCCCTACCTTTGCATGTGTCTACACACTGCACCATTTGTACAGACCTCTATTGCAGCTATTTCTGCACTGCTCAATGAAAAGCACTCTTTAATATCCTATTCTCTGTGCCCCCTCTCTCTGCGCCCCCTCTTTTGGCGCCTCCTCTCTCTGCGCCCCCTCTCTCTGCGCCTATCTGTCTCATTCTCTCTACGTCCCTCTCTCTCTACATAGAGCTATCTCTGTCTCTCTCTACACCTATCTCTGTGTCTCCTTCTATGTTTGCTGATGTGTGGGATATCTCTTATAATCTTGAACCTGCTCATATACACATCGGGCCTCCCTGCCTCTGCCTCCCTGCTAAGAGTGTTAACCTATCTAATGTAATCCACATTCCTTTCCTTACTTTTCTCTTCCCTTCTCCTATGCCATCTGGAATGTCCGTTCTCTGACTAACAAGGCTCTAGTTGTACATGACCTCTTCTGCTCTCATCATTCACAATCAGTCATTCCCCTCACCCCATCTTACCTGTCCCACTGATTTGCCTCTGCTTAATTAAACTCTCCTCTGACATCTACTCTAACCTCTCTGCTCTCTCTCTCTTTCCGCTTAAACTAACAATCTTATTAACTCTTACAATGCTATCCTCCTATCTATATGCCCCCTCTAGGCTCTGACACACTTGTCCCTCTAGCCCACACCCTTGGCTAAATTCCCAAACATGTTCATCACACTTCCACTCGCTGTTCTTAATGCCTATGAAGGAAATCACACAATTGATATTTGATTTTTCTACAGTAAAAATGTCTCCAGTCCTGTATAAAGCTGCTCTCTGGGGCCAAACCACACTACTTTTTTTTCACATTCATCAACACTCAAATTTAATTTACGCTGTCTTTTTTTCCCTGTATTTGACTCCCTCCACTAACCTTCTCCTCACACTTGCCATCCTTCCTTCACTTCTCAAGCATTTGACTACTTCAGAGGCAAGGTGGATGCCACCCACAAGGAGATTCCTTCTGTCCCTTCCCCCTTCTCTCCTTCTACCTAATTCTCCTTCTGCATTTGACTCCTTTTCTTCTCTTACAGAGCTGGAAGCTAATCATCTTCTCTTCTCCCTCTACCACATGCCCTCTAGATCGTATCCCCTCACACCTTACTGCATCTCTTAGTCCCCACTCTCACCCACATCTTCAATTCCTCCCTATTCTCTGGCTCTTTACCCTCTTACTTTAAGCCTGTAGTGGTCACCCTTTTCTCAGAAACAACCTACACCCTATGTGCCTTACTAACTACCGCCCTGTATCCCTCCTGCTGTTTGTCTCCTAATTGCTAGAATGTCAACATTCTTAAATCACATGCCCTCCTGGATCCTTTACAACCTGCCTTTCGTACAGCTCGTTCTACAGACTGTGCTTAAAGCAAATTCCCAAGGTCACTTTTCCCTACTAATCCTACTTGATCTATCTGCTGCGTTTGATGCTCTCAATCACTCTCCTCCTTCATATTCTAAACTCTCTCTTGGTATCCGTAACACAGTTCTATCCTGGTTTTCATCATAACTTTCCTGTCACACATTCTCCATCTCTGTTGCTAACATGTCTTCGTCTTCTATTGATCTGTCTGTGGGTATACATCAGGGCTCTGTTCTGAGATCTCTCTTTCTCTCTACATACTATCATTTGGTGACCTCATCAACTCTTTGTGACAATCCTATAAATAACAAATACAAATATCAGGTCATGGGAATAAGTGATTTGGACATAAAAGTAACATTTCGGAAGTGTGGACAACTAATACATCTTGTAGATTGCCTTTACAGTGTGATGTCATTGATTCAGTAGATTGTGTGCAGACCAGGACTGCAGTACAGTGTCACTCACATGGATGACTTGCGTGGTAGAAGCTCAAGAACAAGGATGTCAAACTCCAGTCCTCGAGGGCAGCAAACAGGCCAGGTTTTCAGGATATCCCTACTGAAAACCTGGCCTGTTTGGGACCCTCGAGGACTGGAGTTTGACATGCATGCTCTAGAAGGAGCACAGCTGTGGGTGGGAGGTGGATTTGCTTTGCATCAAATGGTTTGGAGCAAGGTTTATTGTATGTATTATCATAATAACAATGCAATGCTTAACTTTTATTTCAGGAGGGATGACTGCAGAACAGAAGTGAATATTGAAGCCATGTGTTCCTTTTCTTGCAAAAGAGAAAATTTGAAGGACAGTTGAAGAGAAGGAAAATTACTACACAGAGACAGATAAGCAATGTGTATATTTCTCATTTACCATTTAGTATTTGTCGTTTTATTGACTCCACACAATCCGGCTGCTACGGGTTTCACATTGAATATTTTCATCTCTACTCTACCCCTTCCTGTGATCTGAACCATGCAAGTTTTCGTTGATTCAATACATCATGAGTAGAGTGTGGCTACAGTATGAAGTAAAGACCCAAGGACCACATCTACTACCATTCATAACAAGAACATGTGCAGTAGCGCACAGCTGCAGTTCTATGTGATTGTTATGAAAGGTTGAGGTGGTTCAATTCTATGAATCTGGAGTGGGATGGATCCTGTTTGCATCATATGGTTTCATCTAGGCCAGTAGATTATATAACTCTCAGTACAGGTTACACATGGCATCAGTATTAGTGATTTAAAGAGGAGGAAAGCTTCAATGTGGAGAACAAAGCCAAGTAATGTTGAAGTTACTCCTTTTACCATTTACTTGGTCAGTCTGTACTGTCTACTCCCCACACAGCTGCTAAGGATCTTCCATTTTAAATACTTTCACCTCCTATTCTGCACTGCTTTGCTGCCCATTATTCAGAGATGCGTTCCAGTCATGTTTACCACTCTGAATCTCTCTGCAGTCATTGGTTCAGCACATCATGGGTAGAGCATGGCTACAGATACAGCAAGCTATTATTATTTTACCGGCTGATCATCCATAATATTGCATTAAAACATAGAATATCACTTAATTTCCAAAAGATTCAGTGATGCTGATAATGCAGAATCTCACAACATTTCCCATCATAATGCCATAATGCACCAGTGGGAGAAATAATCCTTGCTATATCTGTACATTGTGTGACGTATTACCTCCATGACCATTGAGAGCAAGTACATCTTCTGTATAGAGCGGCTGTGTTATGATGCAGTTATTGATCATCATTGACATAATCACAAGAATCTTATGCAAAGGGAAATTGTCCGCAGCGAAGTGAGATTTCAGCCCCCAAACGTCTGTAATATTAATGCAATGTCTTACTTTTGTTGCAGTGAACACTGAAGAGACGGATCTACTACAACACTGTACAGGATGAGCATACGCTACAAGCAGCAAAATGATCTTGCAGTTGACAGTATGTTGTTCTGGTAATGTGCACAATTATTATTTATGGGCTACACACCACAGTGCTGGACATATTCTGTTAACTTCAACTCTACTCCTAACATGGAGATGTCTTCCTGGTGTTACTGATTCAGTACATCATATGCACAGTGTGGTTATGATATGATGGATTGATTTAATGAACCCACCAACCAATGATGACATCTGCATCATCTTCTGTAAAGTGCAGCTACAGCATGATATTATCAGCATTTGGTGCGGTATAATCAGAGGTATCTATGTGCTTTTGTGCCTGTTTTAAGTCCTCCAGCTTAACGCCCCTACACCTCCCACTACACAGGCATACTTACTTATGCATACACTGACATCTGGCATACCTACACACACCCCAGGGCCACTTCCTTCCCCTGATGTCAGGGAGAGGATGGGCATGCAGAGTGCAGTAAGTCTCCACGTTACTCTGGCCAACAGTCTTGGCCTACCTCCAGCATCTGTCACCCACAACATCTGTTCCCTCCTTGTAAAGTGCTGAACTATCTCACCTGGGTCAGTGCTATAGCTGATCACAGTGCCCGATCAGGATGTCACTGTGACAGGCAGCAGTGCAGATTGACCGGTCAATCAATGCAGTGCCGCAACATATGCACTAAATGAGATTTCCGTGCCCCCAGTCAGGTTACTCCCTGGGCAGTGACCCTGCTCACACCCTCCCCTAGTTCCACCTCTGATCACAATTATCTCTCTTGGAGAGTGTAGCAAATTGGAGTTGGGGGAATCTCACCTCTGCCATGCATGGTCACAATCTGGGCACAGGACCCAAATAGTGGGCAATGTGGCACTTCTTACAGTAGAGAATAAGTAACTTTATTCTTTACTTGTGTATTAAGGACCTTATTTGCATTAAATTCAGTCCACATGGGACCAAGACTTTCTGGCTTACTGAACAAAGTGGAATTGTTTCGTAGAGGGTGGAGAATTGTATTTTATCTGAAATTACCCCCTCTGCACAAAATACAAACAATTCTACCCATACAAGTACCTTGTGGAAGTTGTTGCCCTCTATCTTCCTGTGGTCTCTCCCTGTTTCTCACCGTGCCTCCTCCCATTTCCTTGCACCTCTGCGTCTCCGCATATATCCCTATACTCAGAGCCGGCTCCGGTCAGTGACATGGGATGCCCAAATATGAGCATACCCATATATGGGCATCCATGCCACTGACCGGAGCCCGCTCTGTTGCGGATATGGAGAGAGAGTGGGAGATTTACATCCCCTTATAATTCATATGGTGCATAGTACCGGCACGTATTGTTTTACCGGTACTGTGTACCTTCCTACTTTCACACTGGTACAGTATATGCTGCAGTGGGACTGAGAGGGATATATTGGTAACACATAGTCATTGTTGGGGGAATTCAATCCATTTTGAAAATAGTAATGAAATGTTTTTTACTTTTCTTTTTTTTCAGTAATGAAGAATGAAACATTTCTGTTAAAATTGAATTGGAGGTGAACTGGATTCATCATCAACTCTGCACCAGTGTGAATTGATGTTCTTTAATGTTCTGATAAGGTACATGCAACATCTCTTCCTCAACCCCTGCACCACTCTCTGCCTCTTGCCTCTCTCTCTCCACCTCCCTGCTAAGCGTATTAACCCATCTAATGTAATCCACATTCCATGTCTCACTTTACTCTTCACTTCTCACGTGCCCTCTGGAATGACTGCTCTCTGACTAACAAGGTCTATTTGTACATGACCTCTTCTGCTCTCATCATCCACCACCTCTCATTCCCCTCACCCCTGTCCTACTCGATACCTCAGCTTAATTGAACTCTCTCCTCTGACATCTACCCTTATCTCTAACCTCTCCTCACTTTCTGCTTAAACTAACTATCTTGTTAACTTTTACAATGCTATCATCTCCTCCTCCTCCCTCCTCCTCCTCCCTCCTCCATCATATATATGCCCCTTCTAGGCTCTGACACACTCATCCCTCTAAGGCCATGATTATCATGGGCACATGCTTGGTCATCCACAGTGTGTGCGAGCGATGCAGAGCCGCCTCGGACCTCAGTGCAGGGATTGCTGCATACCCCCAGCATCTGTCACCCACAAACAATACACACACTAATACTCCCCACAATACACACTATAATACCTCCTCAATACTAATCTCCCCAATAATATTATAGCTCCAAACACAATATACACAACACCCTTACACAAGATACACAATCTAGTACTCTCCTCTGCACCTCTACACACAATATAATACTCCCACACACACAATATACACACTACCCTCCTACCCCCATAAAATACAACCAATAATACACACACACTTTGTGGATGTTGGGACCAGCTCCCGGCATGCACCAGTGAAAGAGAGAGGCCCGCAGAAGCTCGGAAGAACTCCCTCCATCCGTGCCTTCCTCCGTTTCACATCTTCTCCCTGTCTCTCTCCCTCCCTTTCCTTGCATCTCCCTGCGTCTTTACGTATACCCAGTCAGTGACGGCTCTGGTCACGTGATGCCTTAATATGGGCTTATCCATATATGTTCATCCACGTCACTAATGTGATGCCCGCACTGTTGCGGAGCTGGTACTTACGACGGGCACTTATTGTTTTATCAGTACTGCGTACCTGACTCTACCGGCCTACTTTCAACACTAGTACAATATGTGCTTCACTACGAGTGAGTGGGGAATATTGGCATCACACAGTCACTGTTGAATATGCCATTCAATCCATTTTGAAAATAGTAATGCAATGTGGTTTTGTTTTGTTTGCTTTTTGCAGTAATGAAGAATGGAAAAGTTATATTAAAATTAAATTGGAGGGGGACTAGATTCAGCATTTCATCATGAACTCTGCACTTGTGAGAATTTAACTTCTTGAATACCCTGACAGGTACACGCAACATTAAGACTATAATCTGCTGTGCAAGCTTTCGTGCTATACCTCCCCCTCAGGTTTTGATTTATACATTTGCTCCCTCAATTCATGTCCTCTAATATTTGAAAGCTCTCTCCTAGCATTTTCTCTTTACCACAGAACGTCATCCCAATGTAACCTCTCTTGTTCTTTCTGCTTGCTGTTTCCTCACTCCTCTGTTAAACTTTTCTAATTTCTCTAACTTCCACACTCCTGCTTTTATCCACATGTTCTCCTCTTTCCTTCCCCTACCTTTGCATGTGTCTACACACTGCACCATTTGTACAGACCTCTATTGCAGCTATTTCTGCACTGCTCAATGAAAAGCACTCTTTAATATCCTATTCTCTGTGCCCCCTCTCTCTGCGCCCCCTCTTTTGGCGCCTCCTCTCTCTGCGCCCCCTCTCTCTGCGCCTATCTGTCTCATTCTCTCTACGTCCCTCTCTCTCTACATAGAGCTATCTCTGTCTCTCTCTACACCTATCTCTGTGTCTCCTTCTATGTTTGCTGATGTGTGGGATATCTCTTATAATCTTGAACCTGCTCATATACACATCGGGCCTCCCTGCCTCTGCCTCCCTGCTAAGAGTGTTAACCTATCTAATGTAATCCACATTCCTTTCCTTACTTTTCTCTTCCCTTCTCCTATGCCATCTGGAATGTCCGTTCTCTGACTAACAAGGCTCTAGTTGTACATGACCTCTTCTGCTCTCATCATTCACAATCAGTCATTCCCCTCACCCCATCTTACCTGTCCCACTGATTTGCCTCTGCTTAATTAAACTCTCCTCTGACATCTACTCTAACCTCTCTGCTCTCTCTCTCTTTCCGCTTAAACTAACAATCTTATTAACTCTTACAATGCTATCCTCCTATCTATATGCCCCCTCTAGGCTCTGACACACTTGTCCCTCTAGCCCACACCCTTGGCTAAATTCCCAAACATGTTCATCACACTTCCACTCGCTGTTCTTAATGCCTATGAAGGAAATCACACAATTGATATTTGATTTTTCTACAGTAAAAATGTCTCCAGTCCTGTATAAAGCTGCTCTCTGGGGCCAAACCACACTACTTTTTTTTCACATTCATCAACACTCAAATTTAATTTACGCTGTCTTTTTTTCCCTGTATTTGACTCCCTCCACTAACCTTCTCCTCACACTTGCCATCCTTCCTTCACTTCTCAAGCATTTGACTACTTCAGAGGCAAGGTGGATGCCACCCACAAGGAGATTCCTTCTGTCCCTTCCCCCTTCTCTCCTTCTACCTAATTCTCCTTCTGCATTTGACTCCTTTTCTTCTCTTACAGAGCTGGAAGCTAATCATCTTCTCTTCTCCCTCTACCACATGCCCTCTAGATCGTATCCCCTCACACCTTACTGCATCTCTTAGTCCCCACTCTCACCCACATCTTCAATTCCTCCCTATTCTCTGGCTCTTTACCCTCTTACTTTAAGCCTGTAGTGGTCACCCTTTTCTCAGAAACAACCTACACCCTATGTGCCTTACTAACTACCGCCCTGTATCCCTCCTGCTGTTTGTCTCCTAATTGCTAGAATGTCAACATTCTTAAATCACATTCCCTCCTGGATCCTTTACAACCTGCCTTTCGTACAGCTCGTTCTACAGACTGTGCTTAAAGCAAATTCCCAAGGTCACTTTTCCCTACTAATCCTACTTGATCTATCTGCTGCGTTTGATGCTCTCAATCACTCTCCTCCTTCATATTCTAAACTCTCTCTTGGTATCCGTAACACAGTTCTATCCTGGTTTTCATCATAACTTTCCTGTCACACATTCTCCATCTCTGTTGCTAACATGTCTTCGTCTTCTATTGATCTGTCTGTGGGTATACATCAGGGCTCTGTTCTGAGATCTCTCTTTCTCTCTACATACTATCATTTGGTGACCTCATCAACTCTTTGTGACAATCCTATAAATAACAAATACAAATATCAGGTCATGGGAATAAGTGATTTGGACATAAAAGTAACATTTCGGAAGTGTGGACAACTAATACATCTTGTAGATTGCCTTTACAGTGTGATGTCATTGATTCAGTAGATTGTGTGCAGACCAGGACTGCAGTACAGTGTCACTCACATGGATGACTTGCGTGGTAGAAGCTCAAGAACAAGGATGTCAAACTCCAGTCCTCGAGGGCAGCAAACAGGCCAGGTTTTCAGGATATCCCTACTGAAAACCTGGCCTGTTTGGGACCCTCGAGGACTGGAGTTTGACATGCATGCTCTAGAAGGAGCACAGCTGTGGGTGGGAGGTGGATTTGCTTTGCATCAAATGGTTTGGAGCAAGGTTTATTGTATGTATTATCATAATAACAATGCAATGCTTAACTTTTATTTCAGGAGGGATGACTGCAGAACAGAAGTGAATATTGAAGCCATGTGTTCCTTTTCTTGCAAAAGAGAAAATTTGAAGGACAGTTGAAGAGAAGGAAAATTACTACACAGAGACAGATAAGCAATGTGTATATTTCTCATTTACCATTTAGTATTTGTCGTTTTATTGACTCCACACAATCCGGCTGCTACGGGTTTCACATTGAATATTTTCATCTCTACTCTACCCCTTCCTGTGATCTGAACCATGCAAGTTTTCGTTGATTCAATACATCATGAGTAGAGGGTGGCTACAGTATGAAGTAAAGACCCAAGGACCACATCTACTACCATTCATAACAAGAACATGTGCAGTAGCGCACAGCTGCAGTTCTATGTGATTGTTATGAAAGGTTGAGGTGGTTCAATTCTATGAATCTGGAGTGGGATGGATCCTGTTTGCATCATATGGTTTCATCTAGGCCAGTAGATTATATAACTCTCAGTACAGGTTACACATGGCATCAGTATTAGTGATTTAAAGAGGAGGAAAGCTTCAATGTGGAGAACAAAGCCAAGTAATGTTGAAGTTACTCCTTTTACCATTTACTTGGTCAGTCTGTACTGTCTACTCTCCACACAGCTGCTAAGGATCTTCCATTTTAAATACTTTCACCTCCTATTCTGCACTGCTTTGCTGCCCATTATTCAGAGATGCGTTCCAGTCATGTTTAGCACTCTGAATCTCTCTGCAGTCATTGGTTCAGCACATCATGGGTAGAGCATGGCTACAGATACAGCAAGCTATTATTATTTTACCGGCTGATCACCCATAATATTGCATTAAAACATAGAATATCACTTAATTTCCAAAAGATTCAGTGATGCTGATAATGCAGAATCTCACAACATTTCCCATCATAATGCCATAATGCACAAGTGGGAGAAATAATCCTTGCTATATCTGTACATTGTGTGACGTATTACCTCAATGACCAATGAGAGCAAGTACATCTTCTGTATAGAGCGGCTGTGTTATGATGCAGTTATTGATCATCATTGACATAATCACAAGAATCTTATGCAAAGGGAAATTGTCCGCAGCGAAGTGAGATTTCAGCCCCCAAACGTCTGTAATATTAATGCAATGTCTTACTTTTGTTGCAGTGAACACTGAAGAGACGGATCTACTACAACACTGTACAGGATGAGCATACGCTACAAGCAGCAAAATGATCTTGCAGTTGACAGTATGTTGTTCTGGTAATGTGCACAATTATTATTTATGGGCTACACACCACAGTGCTGGACATATTCTGTTAACTTCAACTCTACTCCTAACATGGAGATGTCTTCCTGGTGTCACTGATTCAGTACATCATATGCACAGTGTGGTTATGATATGATGGATTGATTTAATGAACCCACCAACCAATGATGACATCTGCATCATCTTCTGTAAAGTGCAGCTACAGCATGATATTATCAGCATTTGGTGCGGTATAATCAGAGGTATCTATGTGCTTTTGTGCCTGTTTTAAGTCCTCCAGCTTAACGCCCCTACACCTCCCACTACACAGGCATACTTACTTATGCATACACTGACATCTGGCATACCTACACACACCCCAGGGCCACTTCCTTCCCCTGATGTCAGGGAGAGGATGGGCATGCAGAGTGCAGTAAGTCTCCACGTTACTCTGGCCAACAGTCTTGGCCTACCTCCAGCATCTGTCACCCACAACATCTGTTCCCTCCTTGTAAAGTGCTGAACTATCTCACCTGGGTCAGTGCTATAGCTGATCACAGTGCCCGATCAGGATGTCACTGTGACAGGCAGCAGTGCAGATTGACCGGTCAATCAATGCAGTGCCGCAACATATGCACTAAATGAGATTTCCGTGCCCCCAGTCAGGTTACTCCCTGGGCAGTGACCCTGCTCACACCCTCCCCTAGTTCCACCTCTGATCACAATTATCTCTCTTGGAGAGTGTAGCAAATTGGAGTTGGGGGAATCTCACCTCTGCCATGCATGGTCACAATCTGGGCACAGGACCCAAATAGTGGGCAATGTGGCACTTCTTACAGTAGAGAATAAGTAACTTTATTCTTTACTTGTGTATTAAGGACCTTATTTGCATTAAATTCAGTCCACATGGGACCAAGACTTTCTGGCTTACTGAACAAAGTGGAATTGTTTCGTAGAGGGTGGAGAATTGTATTTTATCTGAAATTACCCCCTCTGCACAAAATACAAACAATTCTACCCATACAAGTACCTTGTGGAAGTTGTTGCCCTCTATCTTCCTGTGGTCTCTCCCTGTTTCTCACCGTGCCTCCTCCCATTTCCTTGCACCTCTGCGTCTCCGCATATATCCCTATACTCAGAGCCGGCTCCGGTCAGTGACATGGGATGCCCAAATATGAGCATACCCATATATGGGCATCCATGCCACTGACCGGAGCCCGCTCTGTTGCGGATATGGAGAGAGAGTGGGAGATTTACATCCCCTTATAATTCATATGGTGCATAGTACCGGCACGTATTGTTTTACCGGTACTGTGTACCTTCCTACTTTCACACTGGTACAGTATATGCTGCAGTGGGACTGAGAGGGATATATTGGTAACACATAGTCATTGTTGGGGGAATTCAATCCATTTTGAAAATAGTAATGAAATGTTTTTTACTTTTCTTTTTTTTCAGTAATGAAGAATGAAACATTTCTGTTAAAATTGAATTGGAGGTGAACTGGATTCATCATCAACTCTGCACCAGTGTGAATTGATGTTCTTTAATGTTCTGATAAGGTACATGCAACATCTCTTCCTCAACCCCTGCACCACTCTCTGCCTCTTGCCTCTCTCTCTCCACCTCCCTGCTAAGCGTATTAACCCATCTAATGTAATCCACATTCCATGTCTCACTTTACTCTTCACTTCTCACGTGCCCTCTGGAATGACTGCTCTCTGACTAACAAGGTCTATTTGTACATGACCTCTTCTGCTCTCATCATCCACCACCTCTCATTCCCCTCACCCCTGTCCTACTCGATACCTCAGCTTAATTGAACTCTCTCCTCTGACATCTACCCTTATCTCTAACCTCTCCTCACTTTCTGCTTAAACTAACTATCTTGTTAACTTTTACAATGCTATCATCTCCTCCCTCCTCCTCCTCCCTCCTCCATCATATATATGCCCCTTCTAGGCTCTGACACACTCATCCCTCTAAGGCCATGATTATCATGGGCACATGCTTGGTCATCCACAGTGTGTGCGAGCGATGCAGAGCCGCCTCGGACCTCAGTGCAGGGATTGCTGCATACCCCCAGCATCTGTCACCCACAAACAATACACACACTAATACTCCCCACAATACACACTATAATACCTCCTCAATACTAATCTCCCCAATAATATTATAGCTCCAAACACAATATACACAACACCCTTACACAAGATACACAATCTAGTACTCTCCTCTGCACCTCTACACACAATATAATACTCCCACACACACAATATACACACTACCCTCCTACCCCCATAAAATACAACCAATAATACACACACACTTTGTGGATGTTGGGACCAGCTCCCGGCATGCACCAGTGAAAGAGAGAGGCCCGCAGAAGCTCGGAAGAACTCCCTCCATCCGTGCCTTCCTCCGTTTCACATCTTCTCCCTGTCTCTCTCCCTCCCTTTCCTTGCATCTCCCTGCGTCTTTACGTATACCCAGTCAGTGACGGCTCTGGTCACGTGATGCCTTAATATGGGCTTATCCATATATGTTCATCCACGTCACTAATGTGATGCCCGCACTGTTGCGGAGCTGGTACTTACGACGGGCACTTATTGTTTTATCAGTACTGCGTACCTGACTCTACCGGCCTACTTTCAACACTAGTACAATATGTGCTTCACTACGAGTGAGTGGGGAATATTGGCATCACACAGTCACTGTTGAATATGCCATTCAATCCATTTTGAAAATAGTAATGCAATGTGGTTTTGTTTTGTTTGCTTTTTGCAGTAATGAAGAATGGAAAAGTTATATTAAAATTAAATTGGAGGGGGACTAGATTCAGCATTTCATCATGAACTCTGCACTTGTGAGAATTTAACTTCTTGAATACCCTGACAGGTACACGCAACATTAAGACTATAATCTGCTGTGCAAGCTTTCGTGCTATACCTCCCCCTCAGGTTTTGATTTATACATTTGCTCCCTCAATTCATGTCCTCTAATATTTGAAAGCTCTCTCCTAGCATTTTCTCTTTACCACAGAACGTCATCCCAATGTAACCTCTCTCTTGTTCTCTCTGCTTGCTGTTTCCTCACTCCTCTGTTAAACTTTTCTAATTTCTCTAACTTCCACAATCCTGCTTTTATCCACATGTTCTCCTCTTTCCTTCCCCTACCTTTGCATGTGTCTACACACTGCACCATTTGTACAGACCTCTATTGCAGCTATTTCTGCACTGCTCAATGAAAAGCACTCTTTAATATCCTATTCTCTGTGCCCCCTCTCTCTGCGCCCCCTCTTTTGGCGCCTCCTCTCTCTGCGCCCCCTCTCTCTGCGCCCCCTCTCTCTGCGCCTATCTGTCTCATTCTCTCTACGTCCCTCTCTCTCTACATAGAGCTATCTCTGTCTCTCTCTACACCTATCTCTATGTCTCCTTCTATGTTTGCTGATGTGTGGGATATCTCTTATAATCTTGAACCTGCTCATATACACATCGGGCCTCCCTGCCTCTGCCTCCCTGCTAAGAGTGTTAACCTATCTAATGTAATCCACATTCCTTTCCTTACTTTTCTCTTCCCTTCTCCTATGCCATCTGGAATGTCCGTTCTCTGACTAACAAGGCTCTAGTTGTACATGACCTCTTCTGCTCTCATCATTCACAATCAGTCATTCCCCTCACCCCATCTTACCTGTCCCACTGATTTGCCTCTGCTTAATTAAACTCTCCTCTGACATCTACTCTAACCTCTCTGCTCTCTCTCTCTTTCCGCTTAAACTAACAATCTTATTAACTCTTACAATGCTATCCTCCTATCTATATGCCCCCTCTAGGCTCTGACACACTTGTCCCTCTAGCCCACACCCTTGGCTAAATTCCCAAACATGTTCATCACACTTCCACTCGCTGTTCTTAATGCCTATGAAGGAAATCACACAATTGATATTTGATTTTTCTACAGTAAAAATGTCTCCAGTCCTGTATAAAGCTGCTCTCTGGGGCCAAACCACACTACTTTTTTTTCACATTCATCAACACTCAAATTTAATTTACGCTGTCTTTTTTTCCCTGTATTTGACTCCCTCCACTAACCTTCTCCTCACACTTGCCATCCTTCCTTCACTTCTCCTCAAGCATTTGACTACTTCAGAGGCAAGGTGGATGCCACCCACAAGGAGATTCCTTCTGTCCCTTCCCCCTTCTCTCCTTCTACCTAATTCTCCTTCTGCATTTGACTCCTTTTCTTCTCTTACAGAGCTGGAAGCTAATCATCTTCTCTTCTCCCTCTACCACATGCCCTCTAGATCGTATCCCCTCACACCTTACTGCATCTCTTAGTCCCCACTCTCACCCACATCTTCAATTCCTCCCTATTCTCTGGCTCTTTACCCTCTTACTTTAAGCCTGTAGTGGTCACCCTTTTCTCAGAAACAACCTACACCCTATGTGCCTTACTAACTACCGCCCTGTATCCCTCCTGCTGTTTGTCTCCTAATTGCTAGAATGTCAACATTCTTAAATCACATTCCCTCCTGGATCCTTTACAACCTGCCTTTCGTACAGCTCGTTCTACAGACTGTGCTTAAAGCAAATTCCCAAGGTCACTTTTCCCTACTAATCCTACTTGATCTATCTGCTGCGTTTGATGCTCTCAATCACTCTCCTCCTTCATATTCTAAACTCTCTTGGTATCCGTAACACAGTTCTATCCTGGTTTTCATCATAACTTTCCTGTCACACATTCTCCATCTCTGTTGCTAACATGTCTTCGTCTTCTATTGATCTGTCTGTGGGTATACATCAGGGCTCTGTTCTGAGATCTCTCTTTCTCTCTACATACTATCATTTGGTGACCTCATCAACTCTTTGTGACAATCCTATAAATAACAAATACAAATATCAGGTCATGGGAATAAGTGATTTGGACATAAAAGTAACATTTCGGAAGTGTGGACAACTAATACATCTTGTAGATTGCCTTTACAGTGTGATGTCATTGATTCAGTAGATTGTGTGCAGACCAGGACTGCAGTACAGTGTCACTCACATGGATGACTTGCGTGGTAGAAGCTCAAGAACAAGGATGTCAAACTCCAGTCCTCGAGGGCAGCAAACAGGCCAGGTTTTCAGGATATCCCTACTGAAAACCTGGCCTGTTTGGGACCCTCGAGGACTGGAGTTTGACATGCATGCTCTAGAAGGAGCACAGCTGTGGGTGGGAGGTGGATTTGCTTTGCATCAAATGGTTTGGAGCAAGGTTTATTGTATGTATTATCATAATAACAATGCAATGCTTAACTTTTATTTCAGGAGGGATGACTGCAGAACAGAAGTGAATATTGAAGCCATGTGTTCCTTTTCTTGCAAAAGAGAAAATTTGAAGGACAGTTGAAGAGAAGGAAAATTACTACACAGAGACAGATAAGCAATGTGTATATTTCTCATTTACCATTTAGTATTTGTCGTTTTATTGACTCCACACAATCCGGCTGCTACGGGTTTCACATTGAATATTTTCATCTCTACTCTACCCCTTCCTGTGATCTGAACCATGCAAGTTTTCGTTGATTCAATACATCATGAGTAGAGGGTGGCTACAGTATGAAGTAAAGACCCAAGGACCACATCTACTACCATTCATAACAAGAACATGTGCAGTAGCGCACAGCTGCAGTTCTATGTGATTGTTATGAAAGGTTGAGGTGGTAAATTCTATGAATCTGGAGTGGGATGGATCCTGTTTGCATCATATGGTTTCATCTAGGCCAGTAGATTATATAACTCTCAGTACAGGTTACACATGGCATCAGTATTAGTGATTTAAAGAGGAGGAAAGCTTCAATGTGGAGAACAAAGCCAAGTAATGTTGAAGTTACTCCTTTTACCATTTACTTGGTCAGTCTGTACTGTCTACTCTCCACACAGCTGCTAAGGATCTTCCATTTTAAATACTTTCACCTCCTATTCTGCACTGCTTTGCTGCCCATTATTCAGAGATGCGTTCCAGTCATGTTTAGCACTCTGAATCTCTCTGCAGTCATTGGTTCAGCACATCATGGGTAGAGCATGGCTACAGATACAGCAAGCTATTATTATTTTACCGGCTGATCACCCATAATATTGCATTAAAACATAGAATATCACTTAATTTCCAAAAGATTCAGTGATGCTGATAATGCAGAATCTCACAACATTTCCCATCATAATGCCATAATGCACAAGTGGGAGAAATAATCCTTGCTATATCTGTACATTGTGTGACGTATTACCTCAATGACCAATGAGAGCAAGTACATCTTCTGTATAGAGCGGCTGTGTTATGATGCAGTTATTGATCATCATTGACATAATCACAAGAATCTTATGCAAAGGGAAATTGTCCGCAGCGAAGTGAGATTTCAGCCCCCAAACGTCTGTAATATTAATGCAATGTCTTACTTTTGTTGCAGTGAACACTGAAGAGACGGATCTACTACAACACTGTACAGGATGAGCATACGCTACAAGCAGCAAAATGATCTTGCAGTTGACAGTATGTTGTTCTGGTAATGTGCACAATTATTATTTATGGGCTACACACCACAGTGCTGGACATATTCTGTTAACTTCAACTCTACTCCTAACATGGAGATGTCTTCCTGGTGTTACTGATTCAGTACATCATATGCACAGTGTGGTTATGATATGATGGATTGATTTAATGAACCCACCAACCAATGATGACATCTGCATCATCTTCTGTAAAGTGCAGCTACAGCATGATATTATCAGCATTTGGTGCGGTATAATCAGAGGTATCTATGTGCTTTTGTGCCTGTTTTAAGTCCTCCAGCTTAACGCCCCTACACCTCCCACTACACAGGCATACTTACTTATGCATACACTGACATCTGGCATACCTACACACACCCCAGGGCCACTTCCTTCCCCTGATGTCAGGGAGAGGATGGGCATGCAGAGTGCAGTAAGTCTCCACGTTACTCTGGCCAACAGTCTTGGCCTACCTCCAGCATCTGTCACCCACAACATCTGTTCCCTCCTTGTAAAGTGCTGAACTATCTCACCTGGGTCAGTGCTATAGCTGATCACAGTGCCCGATCAGGATGTCACTGTGACAGGCAGCAGTGCAGATTGACCGGTCAATCAATGCAGTGCCGCAACATATGCACTAAATGAGATTTCCGTGCCCCCAGTCAGGTTACTCCCTGGGCAGTGACCCTGCTCACACCCTCCCCTAGTTCCACCTCTGATCACAATTATCTCTCTTGGAGAGTGTAGCAAATTGGAGTTGGGGGAATCTCACCTCTGCCATGCATGGTCACAATCTGGGCACAGGACCCAAATAGTGGGCAATGTGGCACTTCTTACAGTAGAGAATAAGTAACTTTATTCTTTACTTGTGTATTAAGGACCTTATTTGCATTAAATTCAGTCCACATGGGACCAAGACTTTCTGGCTTACTGAACAAAGTGGAATTGTTTCGTAGAGGGTGGAGAATTGTATTTTATCTGAAATTACCCCCTCTGCACAAAATACAAACAATTATACCCATACAAGTACCTTGTGGAAGTTGTTGCCCTCTATCTTCCTGTGGTCTCTCCCTGTTTCTCACCGTGCCTCCTCCCATTTCCTTGCACCTCTGCGTCTCCGCATATATCCCTATACTCAGAGCCGGCTCCGGTCAGTGACATGGGATGCCCAAATATGAGCATACCCATATATGGGCATCCATGCCACTGACCGGAGCCCGCTCTGTTGCGGATATGGAGAGAGACTGGGAGATTTACATCCCCTTATAATTCATATGGTGCATAGTACCGGCACGTATTGTTTTACCGGTACTGTGTACCTTCCTACTTTCACACTGGTACAGTATATGCTGCAGTGGGACTGAGAGGGATATATTGGTAACACATAGTCATTGTTGGGGGAATTCAATCCATTTTGAAAATAGTAATGAAATGTTTTTTACTTTTCTTTTTTTTCAGTAATGAAGAATGAAACATTTCTGTTAAAATTGAATTGGAGGTGAACTGGATTCATCATCAACTCTGCACCAGTGTGAATTGATGTTCTTTAATGTTCTGATAAGGTACATGCAACATCTCTTCCTCAACCCCTGCACCACTCTCTGCCTCTTGCCTCTCTCTCTCCACCTCCCTGCTAAGCGTATTAACCCATCTAATGTAATCCACATTCCATGTCTCACTTTACTCTTCACTTCTCACGTGCCCTCTGGAATGACTGCTCTCTGACTAACAAGGTCTATTTGTACATGACCTCTTCTGCTCTCATCCACCACCTCTCATTCCCCTCACCCCTTTCCTACTCGATACCTCAGCTTAATTGAACTCTCTCCTCTGACATCTACCCTTATCTCTAACCTCTCCTCACTTTCTGCTTAAACTAACTATCTTGTTAACTTTTACAATGCTATCATCTCCTCCTCCTCCCTCCTCCTCCTCCCTCCTCCATCATATATATGCCCCTTCTAGGCTCTGACACACTCATCCCTCTAAGGCCATGATTATCATGGGCACATGCTTGGTCATCCACAGTGCGTGCGAGCGATGCAGAGCCGCCTCGGACCTCAGTGCAGGGATTGCTGCATACCCCCAGCATCTGTCACCCACAAACAATACACACACTAATACTCCCCACAATACACACTATAATACCTCCTCAATACTAATCTCCCCAATAATATTATAGCTCCAAACACAATATACACAACACCCTTACACAAGATACACAATCTAGTACTCTCCTCTGCACCTCTACACACAATATAATACTCCCACACACACAATATACACACTACCCTCCTACCCCCATAAAATACAACCAATAATACACACACACTTTGTGGATGTTGGGACCAGCTCCCGGCATGCACCAGTGAAAGAGAGAGGCCCGCAGAAGCTCGGAAGAACTCCCTCCATCCGTGCCTTCCTCCGTTTCACATCTTCTCCCTGTCTCTCTCCCTCCCTTTCCTTGCATCTCCCTGCGTCTTTACGTATACCCAGTCAGTGACGGCTCTGGTCACGTGATGCCTTAATATGGGCTTATCCATATATGTTCATCCACGTCACTAATGTGATGCCCGCACTGTTGCGGAGCTGGTACTTACGACGGGCACTTATTGTTTTATCAGTACTGCGTACCTGACTCTACCGGCCTACTTTCAACACTAGTACAATATGTGCTTCACTACGAGTGAGTGGGGAATATTGGCATCACACAGTCACTGTTGAATATGCCATTCAATCCATTTTGAAAATAGTAATGCAATGTGGTTTTGTTTTGTTTGCTTTTTGCAGTAATGAAGAATGGAAAAGTTATATTAAAATTAAATTGGAGGGGGACTAGATTCAGCATTTCATCATGAACTCTGCACTTGTGAGAATTTAACTTCTTGAATACCCTGACAGGTACACGCAACATTAAGACTATAATCTGCTGTGCAAGCTTTCGTGCTATACCTCCCCCTCAGGTTTTGATTTATACATTTGCTCCCTCAATTCATGTCCTCTAATATTTGAAAGCTCTCTCCTAGCATTTTCTCTTTACCACAGAACGTCATCCCAATGTAACCTCTCTCTTGTTCTTTCTGCTTGCTGTTTCCTCACTCCTCTGTTAAACTTTTCTAATTTCTCTAACTTCCACACTCCTGCTTTTATCCACATGTTCTCCTCTTTCCTTCCCCTACCTTTGCATGTGTCTACACACTGCACCATTTGTACAGACCTCTATTGCAGCTATTTCTGCACTGCTCAATGAAAAGCACTCTTTAATATCCTATTCTCTGTGCCCCCTCTCTCTGCGCCCCCTCTTTTGGCGCCTCCTCTCTCTGCGCCCCCTCTCTCTGCGCCTATCTGTCTCATTCTCTCTACGTCCCTCTCTCTCTACATAGAGCTATCTCTGTCTCTCTCTACACCTATCTCTGTGTCTCCTTCTATGTTTGCTGATGTGTGGGATATCTCTTATAATCTTGAACCTGCTCATATACACATCGGGCTTCCCTGCCTCTGCCTCCCTGCTAAGAGTGTTAACCTATCTAATGTAATCCACATTCCTTTCCTTACTTTTCTCTTCCCTTCTCCTATGCCATCTGGAATGCCCGTTCTCTGACTAACAAGGCTCTAGTTGTACATGACCTCTTCTGCTCTCATCATTCACAATCAGTCATTCCCCTCACCCCATCTTACCTGTCCCACTGATTTTCCTCTGCTTAATTAAACTCTCCTCTGACATCTACTCTAACCTCTCTCTCTCTTTCCGCTTAAACTAACAATCTTATTAACTCTTACAATGCTATCCTCCTATCTATATGCCCCCTCTAGGCTCTGACACACTTGTCCCTCTAGCCCACACCCTTGGCTAAATTCCCAAACATGTTCATCACACTTCCACTCGCTGTTCTTAATGCCTATGAAGGAAATCACACAATTGATATTTGATTTTTCTACAGTAAAAATGTCTCCAGTCCTGTATAAAGCTGCTCTCTGGGGCCAAACCACACTACTTTTTTTTCACATTCATCAACACTCAAATTTAATTTACGCTGTCTTTTTTTCCCTGTATTTGACTCCCTCCACTAACCTTCTCCTCACACTTGCCATCCTTCCTTCACTTCTCCTCAAGCATTTGACTACTTCAGAGGCAAGGTGGATGCCACCCACAAGGAGATTCCTTCTGTCCCTTCCCCCTTCTCTCCTTCTACCTAATTCTCCTTCTGCATTTGACTCCTTTTCTTCTCTTACAGAGCTGGAAGCTAATCATCTTCTCTTCTCCCTCTACCACATGCCCTCTAGATCGTATCCCCTCACACCTTACTGCATCTCTTAGTCCCCACTCTCACCCACATCTTCAATTCCTCCCTATTCTCTGGCTCTTTACCCTCTTACTTTAAGCCTGTAGTGGTCACCCTTTTCTCAGAAACAACCTACACCCTATGTGCCTTACTAACTACCGCCCTGTATCCCTCCTGCTGTTTGTCTCCTAATTGCTAGAATGTCAACATTCTTAAATCACATTCCCTCCTGGATCCTTTACAACCTGCCTTTCGTACAGCTCGTTCTACAGACTGTGCTTAAAGCAAATTCCCAAGGTCACTTTTCCCTACTAATCCTACTTGATCTATCTGCTGCGTTTGATGCTCTCAATCACTCTCCTCCTTCATATTCTAAACTCTCTCTTGGTATCCGTAACACAGTTCTATCCTGGTTTTCATCATAACTTTCCTGTCACACATTCTCCATCTCTGTTGCTAACATGTCTTCGTCTTCTATTGATCTGTCTGTGGGTATACATCAGGGCTCTGTTCTGAGATCTCTCTTTCTCTCTACATACTATCATTTGGTGACCTCATCAACTCTTTGTGACAATCCTATAAATAACAAATACAAATATCAGGTCATGGGAATAAGTGATTTGGACATAAAAGTAACATTTCGGAAGTGTGGACAACTAATACATCTTGTAGATTGCCTTTACAGTGTGATGTCATTGATTCAGTAGATTGTGTGCAGACCAGGACTGCAGTACAGTGTCACTCACATGGATGACTTGCGTGGTAGAAGCTCAAGAACAAGGATGTCAAACTCCAGTCCTCGAGGGCAGCAAACAGGCCAGGTTTTCAGGATATCCCTACTGAAAACCTGGCCTGTTTGGGACCCTCGAGGACTGGAGTTTGACATGCATGCTCTAGAAGGAGCACAGCTGTGGGTGGGAGGTGGATTTGCTTTGCATCAAATGGTTTGGAGCAAGGTTTATTGTATGTATTATCATAATAACAATGCAATGCTTAACTTTTATTTCAGGAGGGATGACTGCAGAACAGAAGTGAATATTGAAGCCATGTGTTCCTTTTCTTGCAAAAGAGAAAATTTGAAGGACAGTTGAAGAGAAGGAAAATTACTACACAGAGACAGATAAGCAATGTGTATATTTCTCATTTACCATTTAGTATTTGTCGTTTTATTGACTCCACACAATCCGGCTGCTACGGGTTTCACATTGAATATTTTCATCTCTACTCTACCCCTTCCTGTGATCTGAACCATGCAAGTTTTCGTTGATTCAATACATCATGAGTAGAGGGTGGCTACAGTATGAAGTAAAGACCCAAGGACCACATCTACACTGGCGACACATTTAATTGCACTGCGGCCAGATCCGCAAGCCGGGAGATTTCCCGGCTTGCTAGTGGCCGCCCCTCGGCGTGCCGCGCATCATAGACGCGCGGTCACGCGTCTTCGGGAGCGTGCGCCCCCTGCACGCGCGTCCAGGGGCTCCCCGAGGGAGCCCTGGTGTCCCGCGATCGCGGGACAGTGGCAGGGGGTTCCGGGGGACCCGGCGGACCCGGCAGCGGGAGGGAGAGCGCCCCGATCGGAGGGCGCTCTTCCGCTGCTTCGGCGCGCGCCCGTCACACTCGGGCGCGCGCCAGGCTACTGCTGCGGCACAGAACGGGCAAATGCTCGAATAAACTGTGCCGCAGCAGTACTACCATTCATAACAAGAACATGTGCAGTAGCGCACAGCTGCAGTTCTATGTGATTGTTATGAAAGATTGAGGTGGTTCAATTCTATGAATCTGGAGTGGGATGGATCCTGTTTGCATCATATGGTTTCATCTAGGCCAGTAGATTATATAACTCTCAGTACAGGTTACACATGGCATCAGTATTAGTGATTTAAAGAGGAGGAAAGCTTCAATGTGGAGAACAAAGCCAAGTAATGTTGAAGTTACTCCTTTTACCATTTACTTGGTCAGTCTGTACTGTCTACTCCCCACACAGCTGCTAAGGATCTTCCATTTTAAATACTTTCACCTCCTATTCTGCACTGCTTTGCTGCCCATTATTCAGAGATGCGTTCCAGTCATGTTTAGCACTCTGAATCTCTCTGCAGTCATTGGTTCAGCACATCATGGGTAGAGCATGGCTACAGATACAGCAAGCTATTATTATTTTACCGGCTGATCATCCATAATATTGCATTAAAACATAGAATATCACTTAATTTCCAAAAGATTCAGTGATGCTGATAATGCAGAATCTCACAACATTTCCCATCATAATGCCATAATGCACCAGTGGGAGAAATAATCCTTGCTATATCTGTACATTGTGTGACGTATTACCTCCATGACCATTGATTGCAAGTACATCTTCTGTATAGAGCGGCTGTGTTATGATGCAGTTATTGATCATCATTGACATAATCACAAGAATCTTATGCAAAGGGAAATTGTCCGCAGCGAAGTGAGATTTCAGCCCCCAAACGTCTGTAATATTAATGCAATGTCTTACTTTTGTTGCAGTGAACACTGAAGAGACGGATCTACTACAACACTGTACAGGATGAGCATACGCTACAAGCAGCAAAATGATCTTGCAGTTGACAGTATGTTGTTCTGGTAATGTGCACAATTATTATTTATGGGCTACACACCACAGTGCTGGACATATTCTGTTAACTTCAACTCTACTCCTAACATGGAGATGTCTTCCTGGTGTTACTGATTCAGTACATCATATGCACAGTGTGGTTATGATATGATGGATTGATTTAATGAACCCACCAACCAATGATGACATCTGCATCATCTTCTGTAAAGTGCAGCTACAGCATGATATTATCAGCATTTGGTGCGGTATAATCAGAGGTATCTATGTGCTTTTGTGCCTGTTTTAAGTCCTCCAGCTTAACGCCCCTACACCTCCCACTACACAGGCATACTTACTTATGCATACACTGACATCTGGCATACCTACACACACCCCAGGGCCACTTCCTTCCCCTGATGTCAGGGAGAGGATGGGCATGCAGAGTGCAGTAAGTCTCCACGTTACTCTGGCCAACAGTCTTGGCCTACCTCCAGCATCTGTCACCCACAACATCTGTTCCCTCCTTGTAAAGTGCTGAACTATCTCACCTGGGTCAGTGCTATAGCTGATCACAGTGCCCGATCAGGATGTCACTGTGACAGGCAGCAGTGCAGATTGACCGGTCAATCAATGCAGTGCCGCAACATATGCACTAAATGAGATTTCCGTGCCCCCAGTCAGGTTACTCCCTGGGCAGTGACCCTGCTCACACCCTCCCCTAGTTCCACCTCTGATCACAATTATCTCTCTTGGAGAGTGTAGCAAATTGGAGTTGGGGGAATCTCACCTCTGCCATGCATGGTCACAATCTGGGCACAGGACCCAAATAGTGGGCAATGTGGCACTTCTTACAGTAGAGAATAAGTAACTTTATTCTTTACTTGTGTATTAAGGACCTTATTTGCATTAAATTCAGTCCACATGGGACCAAGACTTTCTGGCTTACTGAACAAAGTGGAATTGTTTCGTAGAGGGTGGAGAATTGTATTTTATCTGAAATTACCCCCTCTGCACAAAATACAAACAATTATACCCATACAAGTACCTTGTGGAAGTTGTTGCCCTCTATCTTCCTGTGGTCTCTCCCTGTTTCTCACCGTGCCTCCTCCCATTTCCTTGCACCTCTGCGTCTCCGCATATATCCCTATACTCAGAGCCGGCTCCGGTCAGTGACATGGGATGCCCAAATATGAGCATACCCATATATGGGCATCCATGCCACTGACCGGAGCCCGCTCTGTTGCGGATATGGAGAGAGACTGGGAGATTTACATCCCCTTATAATTCATATGGTGCATAGTACCGGCACGTATTGTTTTACCGGTACTGTGTACCTTCCTACTTTCACACTGGTACAGTATATGCTGCAGTGGGACTGAGAGGGATATATTGGTAACACATAGTCATTGTTGGGGGAATTCAATCCATTTTGAAAATAGTAATGAAATGTTTTTTACTTTTCTTTTTTTTCAGTAATGAAGAATGAAACATTTCTGTTAAAATTGAATTGGAGGTGAACTGGATTCATCATCAACTCTGCACCAGTGTGAATTGATGTTCTTTAATGTTCTGATAAGGTACATGCAACATCTCTTCCTCAACCCCTGCACCACTCTCTGCCTCTTGCCTCTCTCTCTCCACCTCCCTGCTAAGCGTATTAACCCATCTAATGTAATCCACATTCCATGTCTCACTTTACTCTTCACTTCTCACGTGCCCTCTGGAATGACTGCTCTCTGACTAACAAGGTCTATTTGTACATGACCTCTTCTGCTCTCATCCACCACCTCTCATTCCCCTCACCCCTGTCCTACTCGATACCTCAGCTTAATTGAACTCTCTCCTCTGACATCTACCCTTATCTCTAACCTCTCCTCACTTTCTGCTTAAACTAACTATCTTGTTAACTTTTACAATGCTATCATCTCCTCCTCCCTCCTCCTCCTTCCTCCTCCCTCCTCCATTATATATATACCCCTTCTAGGCTCTGACACACTCATCCCTCTAAGGCCATGATTATCATGGGCACATGCTTGGTCGTCCACAGTGCGTGCGAGCGATGCAGAGCCGCCTCGGACCTCAGTGCAGGGATTGCTGCATACCCCCAGCATCTGTCACCCACAAACAATACACACACTAATACTCCCCACAATACACACTATAATACCTCCTCAATACTAATCTCCCCAATAATATTATAGCTCCAAACACAATATACACAACACCCTTACACAAGATACACAATCTAGTACTCTCCTCTGCACCTCTACACACAATATAATACTCCCACACACACAATATACACACTACCCTCCTACCCCCATAAAATACAACCAATAATACACACACACTTTGTGGATGTTGGGACCAGCTCCCGGCATGCACCAGTGAAAGAGAGAGGCCCGCAGAAGCTCGGAAGAACTCCCTCCATCCGTGCCTTCCTCCGTTTCACATCTTCTCCCTGTCTCTCTCCCTCCCTTTCCTTGCATCTCCCTGCGTCTTTACGTATACCCAGTCAGTGACGGCTCTGGTCACGTGATGCCTTAATATGGGCTTATCCATATATGTTCATCCACGTCACTAATGTGATGCCCGCACTGTTGCGGAGCTGGTACTTACGACGGGCACTTATTGTTTTATCAGTACTGCGTACCTGACTCTACCGGCCTACTTTCAACACTAGTACAATATGTGCTTCACTACGAGTGAGTGGGGAATATTGGCATCACACAGTCACTGTTGAATATGCCATTCAATCCATTTTGAAAATAGTAATGCAATGTGGTTTTGTTTTGTTTGCTTTTTGCAGTAATGAAGAATGGAAAAGTTATATTAAAATTAAATTGGAGGGGGACTAGATTCAGCATTTCATCATGAACTCTGCACTTGTGAGAATTTAACTTCTTGAATACCCTGACAGGTACACGCAACATTAAGACTATAATCTGCTGTGCAAGCTTTCGTGCTATACCTCCCCCTCAGGTTTTGATTTATACATTTGCTGCCTCAATTCATGTCCTCTAATATTTGAAAGCTCTCTCCTAGCATTTTCTCTTTACCACAGAACGTCATCCCAATGTAACCTCTCTCTTGTTCTTTCTGCTTGCTGTTTCCTCACTCCTCTGTTAAACTTTTCTAATTTCTCTAACTTCCACACTCCTGCTTTTATCCACATGTTCTCCTCTTTCCTTCCCCTACCTTTGCATGTGTCTACACACTGCACCATTTGTACAGACCTCTATTGCAGCTATTTCTGCACTGCTCAATGAAAAGCACTCTTTAATATCCTATTCTCTGTGCCCCCTCTCTCTGCGCCCCCTCTTTTGGCGCCTCCTCTCTCTGCGCCCCCTCTCTCTGCGCCTATCTGTCTCATTCTCTCTACGTCCCTCTCTCTCTACATAGAGCTATCTCTGTCTCTCTCTACACCTATCTCTGTGTCTCCTTCTATGTTTGCTGATGTGTGGGATATCTCTTATAATCTTGAACCTGCTCATATACACATCGGGCCTCCCTGCCTCTGCCTCCCTGCTAAGAGTGTTAACCTATCTAATGTAATCCACATTCCTTTCCTTACTTTTCTCTTCCCTTCTCCTATGCCATCTGGAATGTCCGTTCTCTGACTAACAAGGCTCTAGTTGTACATGACCTCTTCTGCTCTCATCATTCACAATCAGTCATTCCCCTCACCCCATCTTACCTGTCCCACTGATTTGCCTCTGCTTAATTAAACTCTCCTCTGACATCTACTCTAACCTCTCTGCTCTCTCTCTCTTTCCGCTTAAACTAACAATCTTATTAACTCTTACAATGCTATCCTCCTATCTATATGCCCCCTCTAGGCTCTGACACACTTGTCCCTCTAGCCCACACCCTTGGCTAAATTCCCAAACATGTTCATCACACTTCCACTCGCTGTTCTTAATGCCTATGAAGGAAATCACACAATTGATATTTGATTTTTCTACAGTAAAAATGTCTCCAGTCCTGTATAAAGCTGCTCTCTGGGGCCAAACCACACTACTTTTTTTTCACATTCATCAACACTCAAATTTAATTTACGCTGTCTTTTTTTCCCTGTATTTGACTCCCTCCACTAACCTTCTCCTCACACTTGCCATCCTTCCTTCACTTCTCCTCAAGCATTTGACTACTTCAGAGGCAAGGTGGATGCCACCCACAAGGAGATTCCTTCTGTCCCTTCCCCCTTCTCTCCTTCTACCTAATTCTCCTTCTGCATTTGACTCCTTTTCTTCTCTTACAGAGCTGGAAGCTAATCATCTTCTCTTCTCCCTCTACCACATGCCCTCTAGATCGTATCCCCTCACACCTTACTGCATCTCTTAGTCCCCACTCTCACCCACATCTTCAATTCCTCCCTATTCTCTGGCTCTTTACCCTCTTACTTTAAGCCTGTAGTGGTCACCCTTTTCTCAGAAACAACCTACACCCTATGTGCCTTACTAACTACCGCCCTGTATCCCTCCTGCTGTTTGTCTCCTAATTGCTAGAATGTCAACATTCTTAAATCACATTCCCTCCTGGATCCTTTACAACCTGCCTTTCGTACAGCTCGTTCTACAGACTGTGCTTAAAGCAAATTCCCAAGGTCACTTTTCCCTACTAATCCTACTTGATCTATCTGCTGCGTTTGATGCTCTCAATCACTCTCCTCCTTCATATTCTAAACTCTCTCTTGGTATCCGTAACACAGTTCTATCCTGGTTTTCATCATAACTTTCCTGTCACACATTCTCCATCTCTGTTGCTAACATGTCTTCGTCTTCTATTGATCTGTCTGTGGGTATACATCAGGGCTCTGTTCTGAGATCTCTCTTTCTCTCTACATACTATCATTTGGTGACCTCATCAACTCTTTGTGACAATCCTATAAATAACAAATACAAATATCAGGTCATGGGAATAAGTGATTTGGACATAAAAGTAACATTTCGGAAGTGTGGACAACTAATACATCTTGTAGATTGCCTTTACAGTGTGATGTCATTGATTCAGTAGATTGTGTGCAGACCAGGACTGCAGTACAGTGTCACTCACATGGATGACTTGCGTGGTAGAAGCTCAAGAACAAGGATGTCAAACTCCAGTCCTCGAGGGCAGCAAACAGGCCAGGTTTTCAGGATATCCCTACTGAAAACCTGGCCTGTTTGGGACCCTCGAGGACTGGAGTTTGACATGCATGCTCTAGAAGGAGCACAGCTGTGGGTGGGAGGTGGATTTGCTTTGCATCAAATGGTTTGGAGCAAGGTTTATTGTATGTAGTAACATAATAACAATGCAATGCTTAACTTTTATTTCAGGAGGGATGACTGCAGAACAGAAGTGAATATTGAAGCCATGTGTTCCTTTTCTTGCAAAAGAGAAAATTTGAAGGACAGTTGAAGAGAAGGAAAATTACTACACAGAGACAGATAAGCAATGTGTATATTTCTCATTTACCATTTAGTATTTGTCGTTTTATTGACTCCACACAATCCGGCTGCTACGGGTTTCACATTGAATATTTTCATCTCTACTCTACCCCTTCCTGTGATCTGAACCATGCAAGTTTTCGTTGATTCAATACATCATGAGTAGAGGGTGGCTACAGTATGAAGTAAAGACCCAAGGACCACATCTACTACCATTCATAACAAGAACATGTGCAGTAGCGCACAGCTGCAGTTCTATGTGATTGTTATGAAAGGTTGAGGTGGTTCAATTCTATGAATCTGGAGTGGGATGGATCCTGTTTGCATCATATGGTTTCATCTAGGCCAGTAGATTATATAACTTTCAGTACAGGTTACACATGGCATCAGTATTAGTGATTTAAAGAGGAGGAAAGCTTCAATGTGGAGAACAAAGCCAAGTAATGTTGAAGTTACTCCTTTTACCATTTACTTGGTCAGTCTGTACTGTCTACTCCCCACACAGCTGCTAAGGATCTTCCATTTTAAATACTTTCACCTCCTATTCTGCACTGCTTTGCTGCCCATTATTCAGAGATGCGTTCCAGTCATGTTTACCACTCTGAATCTCTCTGCAGTCATTGGTTCAGCACATCATGGGTAGAGCATGGCTACAGATACAGCAAGCTATTATTATTTTACCGGCTGATCATCCATAATATTGCATTAAAACATAGAATATCACTTAATTTCCAAAAGATTCAGTGATGCTGATAATGCAGAATCTCACAACATTTCCCATCATAATGCCATAATGCACCAGTGGGAGAAATAATCCTTGCTATATCTGTACATTGTGTGACGTATTACCTCCATGACCATTGATTGCAAGTACATCTTCTGTATAGAGCGGCTGTGTTATGATGCAGTTATTGATCATCATTGACATAATCACAAGAATCTTATGCAAAGGGAAATTGTCCGCAGCGAAGTGAGATTTCAGCCCCCAAACGTCTGTAATATTAATGCAATGTCTTACTTTTGTTGCAGTGAACACTGAAGAGACGGATCTACTACAACACTGTACAGGATGAGCATACGCTACAAGCAGCAAAATGATCTTGCAGTTGACAGTATGTTGTTCTGGTAATGTGCACAATTATTATTTATGGGCTACACACCACAGTGCTGGACATATTCTGTTAACTTCAACTCTACTCCTAACATGGAGATGTCTTCCTGGTGTTACTGATTCAGTACATCATATGCACAGTGTGGTTATGATATGATGGATTGATTTAATGAACCCACCAACCAATGATGACATCTGCATCATCTTCTGTAAAGTGCAGCTACAGCATGATATTATCAGCATTTGGTGCGGTATAATCAGAGGTATCTATGTGCTTTTGTGCCTGTTTTAAGTCCTCCAGCTTAACGCCCCTACACCTCCCACTACACAGGCATACTTACTTATGCATACACTGACATCTGGCATACCTACACACACCCCAGGGCCACTTCCTTCCCCTGATGTCAGGGAGAGGATGGGCATGCAGAGTGCAGTAAGTCTCCACGTTACTCTGGCCAACAGTCTTGGCCTACCTCCAGCATCTGTCACCCACAACATCTGTTCCCTCCTTGTAAAGTGCTGAACTATCTCACCTGGGTCAGTGCTATAGCTGATCACAGTGCCCGATCAGGATGTCACTGTGACAGGCAGCAGTGCAGATTGACCGGTCAATCAATGCAGTGCCGCAACATATGCACTAAATGAGATTTCCGTGCCCCCAGTCAGGTTACTCCCTGGGCAGTGACCCTGCTCACACCCTCCCCTAGTTCCACCTCTGATCACAATTATCTCTCTTGGAGAGTGTAGCAAATTGGAGTTGGGGGAATCTCACCTCTGCCATGCATGGTCACAATCTGGGCACAGGACCCAAATAGTGGGCAATGTGGCACTTCTTACAGTAGAGAATAAGTAACTTGGTTAGGGTTAGGGTTAGGGTTAGGGTTATAGGGGAATACGAAAATTTAGATATGTGACTCATTTGGGTACTAACCAATCAGAGAAGAGTTAGGGTTGAAAGTTAGGGTTGAAAGTTAGGGTTGAAAGTTAGGGTTGAAAGTTAGGGTTGACACTTAGGATTATTTTTCTATTTTTGTTTGGCCCAGGGTTATAGGGGAATACGAAAATTTAGGTATGTGACTCATTTGGGTACTAACCAATCAGAGAAGAGTTAGGGTTGAAAGTTAGGGTTGAAAGTTAGGGTTGAAAGTTAGGGTTGAAAGTTAGGGTTGAAAGTTAGGGTTGACACTTAGGATTATTTTTCTATTTTTGTTTGGCCCAGGGTTATAGGGGAATACGAAAATTTAGGTATGTGACTCATTTGGGTACTAACCAATCAGAGAAGAGTTAGGGTTGAAAGTTAGGGTTGAAAGTTAGGGTTGAAAGTTAGGGTTGAAAGTTAGGATTATTTTTCTATTTTTGTTTGGCCCAGGGTGATAGGGGAATACGAAAATTTAGGTATGTGACTCATTTGGGTACTAACCAATCAGAGAAGAGTTAGGGTTGAAAGTTAGGGTTGAAAGTTAGGGTTGAAAGTTAGGGTTGAAAGTTAGGGTTGACACTTAGGATTATTTTTCTATTTTTGTTTGGCCCAGGGTTATAGGGGAATACGAAAATTTAGGTATGTGACTCATTTGGGTACTAACCAATCAGAGAAGAGTTAGGGTTGAAAGTTAGGGTTGAAAGTTAGGGTTGAAAGTTAGGGTTGAAAGTTAGGATTATTTTTCTATTTTTGTTTGGCCCAGGGTGATAGGGGAATACGAAAATTTAGGTATGTGACTCATTTGGGTACTAACCAATCAGAGAAGAGTTAGGGTTGAAAGTTAGGGTTGAAAGTTAGGGTTGAAAGTTAGGGTTGAAAGTTAGGATTATTTTTCTATTTTTGTTTGGCCCAGGGTTATAGGGGAATACGAAAATTTAGGTATGTGACTCATTTGGGTACTAACCAATCAGAGAAGAGTTAGGGTTGAAAGTTAGGGTTGAAAGTTAGGGTTGAAAGTTAGGGTTGAAAGTTAGGGTTGAAAGTTAGGGTTGAAAGTTAGGGTTGACATTTAGGATTATTTTTCTATTTTTGTTTGGCCCAGGGTTATAGGGGAATACGAAAATTTAGGTATGTGACTCATTTGGGTACTAACCAATCAGAGAAGAGTTAGGGTTGAAAGTTAGGGTTGAAAGTTAGGGTTGACACTTAGGATTATTTTTCTATTTTTGTTTGGCCCAGGGTTATAGGGGAATACGAAAATTTAGGTATGTGACTCATTTGGGTACTAACCAATCAGAGAAGAGTTAGGGTTGAAAGTTAGGGTTGAAAGTTAGGGTTAGGGTTAGGGTTAGGGTTAGGGATAGGGTTAGGGTTAGGGTTAGGGTTATAGGGGAATACGAAAATTTAGGTATGTGACTCATTTGGGTACTAACCAATCAGAGAAGAGTTAGGGTTGAAAGTTAAGGTTGAAAGTTAGGGTTGAAAGTTAGGGTTGACACTTAGGATTATTTTTCTATTTTTGTTTGGCCCAGGGTTATAGGGGAATACGAAAATTTAGGTATGTGACTCATTTGGGTACTAACCAATCAGAGAAGAGTTAGGGTTGAAAGTTAGGGTTGAAAGTTAGGGTTGAAAGTTAGGGTTGAAAGTTAGGATTATTTTTCTATTTTTGTTTGGCCCAGGGTTATAGGGGAATACGAAAATTTAGGTAAGACTCATTTGGGTACTAACCAATCAGAGAAGAGTTAGGGTTGAAAGTTAGGGTTGAAAGTTAGGGTTGAAAGTTAGGGTTGAAAGTTAGGGTTGACATTTAGGATTATTTTTCTATTTTTGTTTGGCCCAGGGTTATAGGGGAATACGAAAATTTAGGTATGTGACTCATTTGGGTACTAACCAATCAGAGAAGAGTTAGGGTTGAAAGTTAGGGTTGAAAGTTAGGGTTGAAAGTTAGGGTTGAAAGTTAGGGTTGACACTTAGGATTATTTTTCTATTTTTGTTTGGCCCAGGGTTATAGGGGAATACGAAAATTTAGGTATGTGACTCATTTGGGTACTAACCAATCAGAGAAGAGTTAGGGTTGAAAGTTAGGGTTGAAAGTTAGGGTTGAAAGTTAGGGTTGAAAGTTAGGGTTGAAAGTTAGGGTTGAAAGTTAGGGTTGACACTTAGGATTATTTTTCTATTTTTTTTTGGCCCAGGGTTATAGGGGAATACGAAAATTTAGGTATGTGACTCATTTGGGTACTAACCAATCAGAGAAGAGTTAGGGTTGAAAGTTAGGGTTGAAAGTTAGGGTTGAAAGTTAGGGTTGAAAATTAGGGTTGAAAGTTAGGGTTGAAAGTTAGGGTTGACACTTAGGATTATTTTTCTATTTTTGTTTGGCCCAGGGTTATAGGGGAATACGAAA
The DNA here is from genome assembly GCF_040206685.1 of Ascaphus truei. Lineage (NCBI taxonomy): Eukaryota > Metazoa > Chordata > Amphibia > Anura > Ascaphidae > Ascaphus > Ascaphus truei. The sequence goes on along the minus strand of NW_027455018.1, from coordinate 14,369 downwards.
ATTTAGGTATGTGACTCATTTGGGTACTAACCAATCAGAGAAGAGTTAGGGTTGAAAGTTAGGGTTGAAAGTTAGGGTTGAAAGTTAGGGTTGAAAGTTAGGATTATTTTTCTATTTTTGTTTGGCCCAGGGTGATAGGGGAATACGAAAATTTAGGTATGTGACTCATTTGGGTACTAACCAATCAGAGAAGAGTTAGGGTTGAAAGTTAGGGTTGAAAGTTAGGGTTGAAAGTTAGGGTTGAAAGTTAGGGTTGACACTTAGGATTATTTTTCTATTTTTGTTTGGCCCAGGGTTATAGGGGAATACGAAAATTTAGGTATGTGACTCATTTGGGTACTAACCAATCAGAGAAGAGTTAGGGTTGAAAGTTAGGGTTGAAAGTTAGGATTATTTTTCTATTTTTGTTTGGCCCAGGGTTATAGGGGAATACGAAAATGTAGGTATGTGACTCATTTGGGTACTAACCAATCAGAGAAGAGTTAGGGTTGAAAGTTAGGGTTGAAAGTTAGGGTTGAAAGTTAGGGTTGACACTTAGGATTATTTTTCTATTTTTGTTTGGCCCAGGGTTAAAGGGGAATACGAAAATTTAGGTATGTGACTCATTTGGGTACTAACCAATCAGAGAAGAGTTAGGGTTGAAAGTTAGGGTTGAAAGTTAGGGTTGAAAGTTAGGGTTGAAAGTTAGGGTTAGGGTTAGGGTTAGGGTTAGGGTTAGGGTTATAGGGGAATACGAAAATTTAGGTATGTGACTCATTTGGGTACTAACCAATCAGAGAAGAGTTAGGGTTGAAAGTTAGGGTTGAAAGTTAGGGTTGAAAGTTAGGGTTGAAAGTTAGGGTTGACACTTAGGATTATTTTTCTATTTTTGTTTGGCCCAGGGTTATAGGGGTATACGAAAATTTAGGTATGTGACTCATTTGGGTACTAACCAATCAGAGAAGAGTTAGGGTTGAAAGTTAGGGTTGAAAGTTAGGGTTGAAAGTTAGGGTTGACACTTAGGATTATTTTTCTATTTTTGTTTGGCCCAGGGTTATAGGGGAATACGAAAATTTAGGTATGTGACTCATTTGGGTACTAACCAATCAGAGAAGAGTTAGGGTTGAAAGTTAGGGTTGAAAGTTAGGGTTGAAAGTTAGGGTTGAAAGTTAGGGTTGACACAGGATTATTTTTCTATTTTTGTTTGGCCCAGGGTTATAGGGGAATACGAACATTTAGGTATGTGACTCATTTGGGTACTAACCAATCAGAGAAGAGTTAGGGTTGAAAGTTAGGGTTGAAAGTTAGGGTTGAAAGTTAGGGTTGAAAGTTAGGGTTGACACTTAGGATTATTTTTCTATTTTTGTTTGGCCCAGGGTTATAGGGGAATACGAAAATTTAGGTATGTGACTCATTTGGGTACTAACCAATCAGAGAAGAGTTAGGGTTGAAAGTTAGGGTTGAAAGTTAGGGTTGAAAGTTAGGGTTAGGGTTAGGGTTAGGGTTAGGGTTAGGGTTAGGGTTATAGGGGAATACGAAAATTTAGGTATGTGACTCATTTGGGTACTAACCAATCAGAGAAGAGTTAGGGTTGAAAGTTAAGGTTGAAAGTTAGGGTTGAAAGTTAGGGTTGAAAGTTAGGGTTGACACTTAGGATTATTTTTCTATTTTTGTTTGGCCCAGGGTTATAGGGGAATACGAAAATTTAGGTATGTGACTCATTTGGGTACTAACCAATCAGAGAAGAGTTAGGGTTGAAAGTTAGGGTTGAAAGTTAGGGTTGAAAGTTAGGGTTGACACTTAGGATTATTTTTCTATTTTTGTTTGGCCCAGGGTTATAGGGGAATACGAAAATTTAGGTATGTGACTCATTTGGGTACTAACCAATCAGAGAAGAGTTAGGGTTGAAAGTTAGGGTTGAAAGTTAGGGTTGACACTTAGGATTATTTTTCTATTTTTGTTTGGCCCAGGGTTATAGGGGAATACGAAAATTTAGGTATGTGACTCATTTGGGTACTAACCAATCAGAGAAGAGTTAGGGTTGAAAGTTAGGGTTGAAAGTTAGGGTTGAAAGTTAGGGTTGACACTTAGGATTATTTTTCTATTTTTGTTTGGCCCAGGGTTATAGGGGAATACGAAAATTTAGGTATGTGACTCATTTGGGTACTAACCAATCAGAGAAGAGTTAGGGTTGAAAGTTAGGGTTGAAAGTTAGGGTTGAAAGTTAGGGTTGACACTTAGGATTATTTTTCTATTTTTGTTTGGCCCAGGGTTATAGGGGAATACGAAAATTTAGGTATGTGACTCATTTGGGTACTAACCAATCAGAGAAGAGTTAGGGTTGAAAGTTAGGGTTGAAAGTTAGGGTTGAAAGTTAGGGTTGACACTTAGGATTATTTTTCTACTTTTGTTTGGCCCAGGGTTATAGGGGAATACGAAAATTTAGGTATGTGACTCATTTGGGTACTAACCAATCAGAGAAGAGTTAGGGTTGAAAGTTAGGGTTGAAAGTTAGGGTTGAAAGTTAGGGTTGACACTTAGGATTATTTTTCTATTTTTGTTTGGCCCAGGGTTATAGGGGAATACGAAAATTTAGGTATGTGACTCAATTGGGTACTAACCAATCAGAGAAGAGTTAGGGTTGAAAGTTAGGGTTGAAAGTTAGGGTTGAAAGTTAGGGTTGAAAGTTAGGATTATTTTTCTATTTTTGTTTGGCCCAGGGTTATAGGGGAATACGAAAATTTAGGTATGTGACTCATTTGGGTACTAACCAATCAGAGAAGAGTTAGGGTTGAAAGTTAGGGTTGAAAGTTAGGGTTGAAAGTTAGGATTATTTTTCTATTTTTGTTTGGCCCAGGGTTATAGGGGAATACGAAAATTTAGGTATGTGACTCATTTGGGTACTAACCAATCAGAGAAGAGTTAGGGTTGAAAGTTAGGGTTGAAAGTTAGGGTTGAAAGTTAGGGTTGAAAGTTAGGGTTGAAAGTTAGGGTTGACACTTAGGATTATTTTTCTATTTTTGTTTGGCCCAGGGTTATAGGGGAATACGAAAATTTAGGTATGTGACTCATTTGGGTACTAACCAATCAGAGAAGAGTTAGGGTTGAAAGTTAGGGTTGAAAGTTAGGGTTGACACTTAGGATTATTTTTCTATTTTTGTTTGGCCCAGGGTTATAGGGGAATACGAAAATTTAGGTATGTGACTCATTTGGGTACTAACCAATCAGAGAAGAGTTAGGGTTGAAAGTTAGGGTTGAAAGTTAGGGTTGAAAGTTAGGGTTGACACTTAGGATTATTTTTCTATTTTTGTTTGGCCCAGGGTTATAGGGGAATACGAAAATTTAGGTATGTGACTCATTTGGGTACTAACCAATCAGAGAAGAGTTAGGGTTGAAAGTTAGGGTTGAAAGTTAGGGTTGAAAGTTAGGGTTGAAAGTTAGGGTTGAAAGTTAGGGTTGACACTTAGGATTATTTGTCTATTTTTGTTTGGCCCAGGGTTATAGGGGAATATGAAAATTTAGGGTTAGGGTTAGGGTTAGGGTTAGGGTTAGGGTTAGGGTTATAGGGGAATACGAAAATTTAGGTATGTGACTCATTTGGGTACTAACCAATCAGAGAAGAGTTAGGGTTGACAGTTAGGGTTGAAAGTTAGGGTTGAAAGTTAGGGTTGAAAGTTAGGGTTGAAAGTTAGGGTTGACACTTAGAATTATTAGGGTTAGGGTTAGGGTTAGGGTTAGGGTTAGGGTTATAGGGGAATACGAAAATTTGGGTTAGGGTTAGGGTTAGGGTTAGGGTTAGGGTTAGGGTTAGGGTTATAGGGGAATACGAAAATTTAGGTATGTGACTCATTTGGGTACTAACCAATCAGAGAAGAGTTAGGGTTGAAAGTTAGGGTTGAAAGTTAGGGTTGAAAGTTAGGGTTGAAAGTTAGGGTTATTTTTCTATTTTTGTTTGGCCCAGGGTTATAGGGGAATACGAAAATTTAGGTATGTGACTCATTTGGGTACTAACCAATCAGAGAAGAGTTAGGGTTGAAAGTTAGGGTTGAAAGTTAGGGTTGAAAGTTAGGGTTGAAAGTTAGGGTTGAAAGTTAGGATTATTTTTCTATTTTTGTTTGGCCCAGGGTTATAGGGGAATACGAAAATTTAGGTATGTGACTCATTTGGGTACTAACCAATCAGAGAAGAGTTAGGGTTGAAAGTTAGGGTTGAAAGTTAGGGTTGAAAGTTAGGGTTGAAAGTTAGGGTTGAAAATTAGGGTTGAAAGTTAGGGTTGAAAGTTAGGGTTAGGGTTAGGGTTAGGGTTAGGGTTAGGGTTAGGGTTAGGGTTAGGGTTAGGGTTAGGGTTAGGGTTAGGGTTAGGGTTAGGGTTAGGGTTAGGGTTAGGGTTAGGGTTAGGGTTAGGGTTAGGGTTAGGGTTAGGGTTAGGGTTAGGGTTAGGGTTAGGGTTAGGGTTAGGGTTAGGGTTAGGGTTAGGGTTAGGGTTAGGGTTAGGGTTAGGGTTAGGGTTAGGGTTAGGGTTAGGGTTAGGGTTAGGGTTAGGGTTAGGGTTAGGGTTAGGGTTAGGGTTAGGGTTAGGGTTAGGGTTAGGGTTAGGGTTAGGGTTAGGGTTAGGGTTAGGGTTAGGGTTAGGGTTAGGGTTAGGGTTAGGGTTAGGGTTAGGGTTAGGGTTAGGGTTAGGGTTAGGGTTAGGGTTAGGGTTAGGGTTAGGGTTAGGGTTAGGGTTAGGGTTAGGGTTAGGGTTAGGGTTAGGGTTAGGGTTAGGGTTAGGGTTAGGGTTAGGGTTAGGGTTAGGGTTAGGGTTAGGGTTAGGGTTAGGGTTAGGGTTAGGGTTAGGGTTAGGGTTAGGGTTAGGGTTAGGGTTAGGGTTAGGGTTAGGGTTAGGGTTAGGGTTAGGGTTAGGGTTAGGGTTAGGGTTAGGGTTAGGGTTAGGGTTAGGGTTAGGGTTAGGGTTAGGGTTAGGGTTAGGGTTAGGGTTAGGGTTAGGGTTAGGGTTAGGGTTAGGGTTAGGGTTAGGGTTAGGGTTAGGGTTAGGGTTAGGGTTAGGGTTAGGGTTAGGGTTAGGGTTAGGGTTAGGGTTAGGGTTAGGGTTAGGGTTAGGGTTAGGGTTAGGGTTAGGGTTAGGGTTAGGGTTAGGGTTAGGGTTAGGGTTAGGGTTAGGGTTAGGGTTAGGGTTAGGGTTAGGGTTAGGGTTAGGGTTAGGGTTAGGGTTAGGGTTAGGGTTAGGGTTAGGGTTAGGGTTAGGGTTAGGGTTAGGGTTAGGGTTAGGGTTAGGGTTAGGGTTAGGGTTAGGGTTAGGGTTAGGGTTAGGGTTAGGGTTAGGGTTAGGGTTAGGGTTAGGGTTAGGGTTAGGGTTAGGGTTAGGGTTAGGGTTAGGGTTAGGGTTAGGGTTAGGGTTAGGGTTAGGGTTAGGGTTAGGGTTAGGGTTAGGGTTAGGGTTAGGGTTAGGGTTAGGGTTAGGGTTAGGGTTAGGGTTAGGGTTAGGGTTAGGGTTAGGGTTAGGGTTAGGGTTAGGGTTAGGGTTAGGGTTAGGGTTAGGGTTAGGGTTAGGGTTAGGGTTAGGGTTAGGGTTAGGGTTAGGGTTAGGGTTAGGGTTAGGGTTAGGGTTAGGGTTAGGGTTAGGGTTAGGGTTAGGGTTAGGGTTAGGGTTAGGGTTAGGGTTAGGGTTAGGGTTAGGGTTAGGGTTAGGGTTAGGGTTAGGGTTAGGGTTAGGGTTAGGGTTAGGGTTAGGGTTAGGGTTAGGGTTAGGGTTAGGGTTAGGGTTAGGGTTAGGGTTAGGGTTAGGGTTAGGGTTAGGGTTAGGGTTAGGGTTAGGGTTAGGGTTAGGGTTAGGGTTAGGGTTAGGGTTAGGGTTAGGGTTAGGGTTAGGGTTAGGGTTAGGGTTAGGGTTAGGGTTAGGGTTAGGGTTAGGGTTAGGGTTAGGGTTAGGGTTAGGGTTAGGGTTAGGGTTAGGGTTAGGGTTAGGGTTAGGGTTAGGGTTAGGGTTAGGGTTAGGGTTAGGGTTAGGGTTAGGGTTAGGGTTAGGGTTAGGGTTAGGGTTAGGGTTAGGGTTAGGGTTAGGGTTAGGGTTAGGGTTAGGGTTAGGGTTAGGGTTAGGGTTAGGGTTAGGGTTAGGGTTAGGGTTAGGGTTAGGGTTAGGGTTAGGGTTAGGGTTAGGGTTAGGGTTAGGGTTAGGGTTAGGGTTAGGGTTAGGGTTAGGGTTAGGGTTAGGGTTAGGGTTAGGGTTAGGGTTAGGGTTAGGGTTAGGGTTAGGGTTAGGGTTAGGGTTAGGGTTAGGGTTAGGGTTAGGGTTAGGGTTAGGGTTAGGGTTAGGGTTAGGGTTAGGGTTAGGGTTAGGGTTAGGGTTAGGGTTAGGGTTAGGGTTAGGGTTAGGGTTAGGGTTAGGGTTAGGGTTAGGGTTAGGGTTAGGGTTAGGGTTAGGGTTAGGGTTAGGGTTAGGGTTAGGGTTAGGGTTAGGGTTAGGGTTAGGGTTAGGGTTAGGGTTAGGGTTAGGGTTAGGGTTAGGGTTAGGGTTAGGGTTAGGGTTAGGGTTAGGGTTAGGGTTAGGGTTAGGGTTAGGGTTAGGGTTAGGGTTAGGGTTAGGGTTAGGGTTAGGGTTAGGGTTAGGGTTAGGGTTAGGGTTAGGGTTAGGGTTAGGGTTAGGGTTAGGGTTAGGGTTAGGGTTAGGGTTAGGGTTAGGGTTAGGGTTAGGGTTAGGGTTAGGGTTAGGGTTAGGGTTAGGGTTAGGGTTAGGGTTAGGGTTAGGGTTAGGGTTAGGGTTAGGGTTAGGGTTAGGGTTAGGGTTAGGGTTAGGGTTAGGGTTAGGGTTAGGGTTAGGGTTAGGGTTAGGGTTAGGGTTAGGGTTAGGGTTAGGGTTAGGGTTAGGGTTAGGGTTAGGGTTAGGGTTAGGGTTAGGGTTAGGGTTAGGGTTAGGGTTAGGGTTAGGGTTAGGGTTAGGGTTAGGGTTAGGGTTAGGGTTAGGGTTAGGGTTAGGGTTAGGGTTAGGGTTAGGGTTAGGGTTAGGGTTAGGGTTAGGGTTAGGGTTAGGGTTAGGGTTAGGGTTAGGGTTAGGGTTAGGGTTAGGGTTAGGGTTAGGGTTAGGGTTAGGGTTAGGGTTAGGGTTAGGGTTAGGGTTAGGGTTAGGGTTAGGGTTAGGGTTAGGGTTAGGGTTAGGGTTAGGGTTAGGGTTAGGGTTAGGGTTAGGGTTAGGGTTAGGGTTAGGGTTAGGGTTAGGGTTAGGGTTAGGGTTAGGGTTAGGGTTAGGGTTAGGGTTAGGGTTAGGGTTAGGGTTAGGGTTAGGGTTAGGGTTAGGGTTAGGGTTAGGGTTAGGGTTAGGGTTAGGGTTAGGGTTAGGGTTAGGGTTAGGGTTAGGGTTAGGGTTAGGGTTAGGGTTAGGGTTAGGGTTAGGGTTAGGGTTAGGGTTAGGGTTAGGGTTAGGGTTAGGGTTAGGGTTAGGGTTAGGGTTAGGGTTAGGGTTAGGGTTAGGGTTAGGGTTAGGGTTAGGGTTAGGGTTAGGGTTAGGGTTAGGGTTAGGGTTAGGGTTAGGGTTAGGGTTAGGGTTAGGGTTAGGGTTAGGGTTAGGGTTAGGGTTAGGGTTAGGGTTAGGGTTAGGGTTAGGGTTAGGGTTAGGGTTAGGGTTAGGGTTAGGGTTAGGGTTAGGGTTAGGGTTAGGGTTAGGGTTAGGGTTAGGGTTAGGGTTAGGGTTAGGGTTAGGGTTAGGGTTAGGGTTAGGGTTAGGGTTAGGGTTAGGGTTAGGGTTAGGGTTAGGGTTAGGGTTAGGGTTAGGGTTAGGGTTAGGGTTAGGGTTAGGGTTAGGGTTAGGGTTAGGGTTAGGGTTAGGGTTAGGGTTAGGGTTAGGGTTAGGGTTAGGGTTAGGGTTAGGGTTAGGGTTAGGGTTAGGGTTAGGGTTAGGGTTAGGGTTAGGGTTAGGGTTAGGGTTAGGGTTAGGGTTAGGGTTAGGGTTAGGGTTAGGGTTAGGGTTAGGGTTAGGGTTAGGGTTAGGGTTAGGGTTAGGGTTAGGGTTAGGGTTAGGGTTAGGGTTAGGGTTAGGGTTAGGGTTAGGGTTAGGGTTAGGGTTAGGGTTAGGGTTAGGGTTAGGGTTAGGGTTAGGGTTAGGGTTAGGGTTAGGGTTAGGGTTAGGGTTAGGGTTAGGGTTAGGGTTAGGGTTAGGGTTAGGGTTAGGGTTAGGGTTAGGGTTAGGGTTAGGGTTAGGGTTAGGGTTAGGGTTAGGGTTAGGGTTAGGGTTAGGGTTAGGGTTAGGGTTAGGGTTAGGGTTAGGGTTAGGGTTAGGGTTAGGGTTAGGGTTAGGGTTAGGGTTAGGGTTAGGGTTAGGGTTAGGGTTAGGGTTAGGGTTAGGGTTAGGGTTAGGGTTAGGGTTAGGGTTAGGGTTAGGGTTAGGGTTAGGGTTAGGGTTAGGGTTAGGGTTAGGGTTAGGGTTAGGGTTAGGGTTAGGGTTAGGGTTAGGGTTAGGGTTAGGGTTAGGGTTAGGGTTAGGGTTAGGGTTAGGGTTAGGGTTAGGGTTAGGGTTAGGGTTAGGGTTAGGGTTAGGGTTAGGGTTAGGGTTAGGGTTAGGGTTAGGGTTAGGGTTAGGGTTAGGGTTAGGGTTAGGGTTAGGGTTAGGGTTAGGGTTAGGGTTAGGGTTAGGGTTAGGGTTAGGGTTAGGGTTAGGGTTAGGGTTAGGGTTAGGGTTAGGGTTAGGGTTAGGGTTAGGGTTAGGGTTAGGGTTAGGGTTAGGGTTAGGGTTAGGGTTAGGGTTAGGGTTAGGGTTAGGGTTAGGGTTAGGGTTAGGGTTAGGGTTAGGGTTAGGGTTAGGGTTAGGGTTAGGGTTAGGGTTAGGGTTAGGGTTAGGGTTAGGGTTAGGGTTAGGGTTAGGGTTAGGGTTAGGGTTAGGGTTAGGGTTAGGGTTAGGGTTAGGGTTAGGGTTAGGGTTAGGGTTAGGGTTAGGGTTAGGGTTAGGGTTAGGGTTAGGGTTAGGGTTAGGGTTAGGGTTAGGGTTAGGGTTAGGGTTAGGGTTAGGGTTAGGGTTAGGGTTAGGGTTAGGGTTAGGGTTAGGGTTAGGGTTAGGGTTAGGGTTAGGGTTAGGGTTAGGGTTAGGGTTAGGGTTAGGGTTAGGGTTAGGGTTAGGGTTAGGGTTAGGGTTAGGGTTAGGGTTAGGGTTAGGGTTAGGGTTAGGGTTAGGGTTAGGGTTAGGGTTAGGGTTAGGGTTAGGGTTAGGGTTAGGGTTAGGGTTAGGGTTAGGGTTAGGGTTAGGGTTAGGGTTAGGGTTAGGGTTAGGGTTAGGGTTAGGGTTAGGGTTAGGGTTAGGGTTAGGGTTAGGGTTAGGGTTAGGGTTAGGGTTAGGGTTAGGGTTAGGGTTAGGGTTAGGGTTAGGGTTAGGGTTAGGGTTAGGGTTAGGGTTAGGGTTAGGGTTAGGGTTAGGGTTAGGGTTAGGGTTAGGGTTAGGGTTAGGGTTAGGGTTAGGGTTAGGGTTAGGGTTAGGGTTAGGGTTAGGGTTAGGGTTAGGGTTAGGGTTAGGGTTAGGGTTAGGGTTAGGGTTAGGGTTAGGGTTAGGGTTAGGGTTAGGGTTAGGGTTAGGGTTAGGGTTAGGGTTAGGGTTAGGGTTAGGGTTAGGGTTAGGGTTAGGGTTAGGGTTAGGGTTAGGGTTAGGGTTAGGGTTAGGGTTAGGGTTAGGGTTAGGGTTAGGGTTAGGGTTAGGGTTAGGGTTAGGGTTAGGGTTAGGGTTAGGGTTAGGGTTAGGGTTAGGGTTAGGGTTAGGGTTAGGGTTAGGGTTAGGGTTAGGGTTAGGGTTAGGGTTAGGGTTAGGGTTAGGGTTAGGGTTAGGGTTAGGGTTAGGGTTAGGGTTAGGGTTAGGGTTAGGGTTAGGGTTAGGGTTAGGGTTAGGGTTAGGGTTAGGGTTAGGGTTAGGGTTAGGGTTAGGGTTAGGGTTAGGGTTAGGGTTAGGGTTAGGGTTAGGGTTAGGGTTAGGGTTAGGGTTAGGGTTAGGGTTAGGGTTAGGGTTAGGGTTAGGGTTAGGGTTAGGGTTAGGGTTAGGGTTAGGGTTAGGGTTAGGGTTAGGGTTAGGGTTAGGGTTAGGGTTAGGGTTAGGGTTAGGGTTAGGGTTAGGGTTAGGGTTAGGGTTAGGGTTAGGGTTAGGGTTAGGGTTAGGGTTAGGGTTAGGGTTAGGGTTAGGGTTAGGGTTAGGGTTAGGGTTAGGGTTAGGGTTAGGGTTAGGGTTAGGGTTAGGGTTAGGGTTAGGGTTAGGGTTAGGGTTAGGGTTAGGGTTAGGGTTAGGGTTAGGGTTAGGGTTAGGGTTAGGGTTAGGGTTAGGGTTAGGGTTAGGGTTAGGGTTAGGGTTAGGGTTAGGGTTAGGGTTAGGGTTAGGGTTAGGGTTAGGGTTAGGGTTAGGGTTAGGGTTAGGGTTAGGGTTAGGGTTAGGGTTAGGGTTAGGGTTAGGGTTAGGGTTAGGGTTAGGGTTAGGGTTAGGGTTAGGGTTAGGGTTAGGGTTAGGGTTAGGGTTAGGGTTAGGGTTAGGGTTAGGGTTAGGGTTAGGGTTAGGGTTAGGGTTAGGGTTAGGGTTAGGGTTAGGGTTAGGGTTAGGGTTAGGGTTAGGGTTAGGGTTAGGGTTAGGGTTAGGGTTAGGGTTAGGGTTAGGGTTAGGGTTAGGGTTAGGGTTAGGGTTAGGGTTAGGGTTAGGGTTAGGGTTAGGGTTAGGGTTAGGGTTAGGGTTAGGGTTAGGGTTAGGGTTAGGGTTAGGGTTAGGGTTAGGGTTAGGGTTAGGGTTAGGGTTAGGGTTAGGGTTAGGGTTAGGGTTAGGGTTAGGGTTAGGGTTAGGGTTAGGGTTAGGGTTAGGGTTAGGGTTAGGGTTAGGGTTAGGGTTAGGGTTAGGGTTAGGGTTAGGGTTAGGGTTAGGGTTAGGGTTAGGGTTAGGGTTAGGGTTAGGGTTAGGGTTAGGGTTAGGGTTAGGGTTAGGGTTAGGGTTAGGGTTAGGGTTAGGGTTAGGGTTAGGGTTAGGGTTAGGGTTAGGGTTAGGGTTAGGGTTAGGGTTAGGGTTAGGGTTAGGGTTAGGGTTAGGGTTAGGGTTAGGGTTAGGGTTAGGGTTAGGGTTAGGGTTAGGGTTAGGGTTAGGGTTAGGGTTAGGGTTAGGGTTAGGGTTAGGGTTAGGGTTAGGGTTAGGGTTAGGGTTAGGGTTAGGGTTAGGGTTAGGGTTAGGGTTAGGGTTAGGGTTAGGGTTAGGGTTAGGGTTAGGGTTAGGGTTAGGGTTAGGGTTAGGGTTAGGGTTAGGGTTAGGGTTAGGGTTAGGGTTAGGGTTAGGGTTAGGGTTAGGGTTAGGGTTAGGGTTAGGGTTAGGGTTAGGGTTAGGGTTAGGGTTAGGGTTAGGGTTAGGGTTAGGGTTAGGGTTAGGGTTAGGGTTAGGGTTAGGGTTAGGGTTAGGGTTAGGGTTAGGGTTAGGGTTAGGGTTAGGGTTAGGGTTAGGGTTAGGGTTAGGGTTAGGGTTAGGGTTAGGGTTAGGGTTAGGGTTAGGGTTAGGGTTAGGGTTAGGGTTAGGGTTAGGGTTAGGGTTAGGGTTAGGGTTAGGGTTAGGGTTAGGGTTAGGGTTAGGGTTAGGGTTAGGGTTAGGGTTAGGGTTAGGGTTAGGGTTAGGGTTAGGGTTAGGGTTAGGGTTAGGGTTAGGGTTAGGGTTAGGGTTAGGGTTAGGGTTAGGGTTAGGGTTAGGGTTAGGGTTAGGGTTAGGGTTAGGGTTAGGGTTAGGGTTAGGGTTAGGGTTAGGGTTAGGGTTAGGGTTAGGGTTAGGGTTAGGGTTAGGGTTAGGGTTAGGGTTAGGGTTAGGGTTAGGGTTAGGGTTAGGGTTAGGGTTAGGGTTAGGGTTAGGGTTAGGGTTAGGGTTAGGGTTAGGGTTAGGGTTAGGGTTAGGGTTAGGGTTAGGGTTAGGGTTAGGGTTAGGGTTAGGGTTAGGGTTAGGGTTAGGGTTAGGGTTAGGGTTAGGGTTAGGGTTAGGGTTAGGGTTAGGGTTAGGGTTAGGGTTAGGGTTAGGGTTAGGGTTAGGGTTAGGGTTAGGGTTAGGGTTAGGGTTAGGGTTAGGGTTAGGGTTAGGGTTAGGGTTAGGGTTAGGGTTAGGGTTAGGGTTAGGGTTAGGGTTAGGGTTAGGGTTAGGGTTAGGGTTAGGGTTAGGGTTAGGGTTAGGGTTAGGGTTAGGGTTAGGGTTAGGGTTAGGGTTAGGGTTAGGGTTAGGGTTAGGGTTAGGGTTAGGGTTAGGGTTAGGGTTAGGGTTAGGGTTAGGGTTAGGGTTAGGGTTAGGGTTAGGGTTAGGGTTAGGGTTAGGGTTAGGGTTAGGGTTAGGGTTAGGGTTAGGGTTAGGGTTAGGGTTAGGGTTAGGGTTAGGGTTAGGGTTAGGGTTAGGGTTAGGGTTAGGGTTAGGGTTAGGGTTAGGGTTAGGGTTAGGGTTAGGGTTAGGGTTAGGGTTAGGGTTAGGGTTAGGGTTAGGGTTAGGGTTAGGGTTAGGGTTAGGGTTAGGGTTAGGGTTAGGGTTAGGGTTAGGGTTAGGGTTAGGGTTAGGGTTAGGGTTAGGGTTAGGGTTAGGGTTAGGGTTAGGGTTAGGGTTAGGGTTAGGGTTAGGGTTAGGGTTAGGGTTAGGGTTAGGGTTAGGGTTAGGGTTAGGGTTAGGGTTAGGGTTAGGGTTAGGGTTAGGGTTAGGGTTAGGGTTAGGGTTAGGGTTAGGGTTAGGGTTAGGGTTAGGGTTAGGGTTAGGGTTAGGGTTAGGGTTAGGGTTAGGGTTAGGGTTAGGGTTAGGGTTAGGGTTAGGGTTAGGGTTAGGGTTAGGGTTAGGGTTAGGGTTAGGGTTAGGGTTAGGGTTAGGGTTAGGGTTAGGGTTAGGGTTAGGGTTAGGGTTAGGGTTAGGGTTAGGGTTAGGGTTAGGGTTAGGGTTAGGGTTAGGGTTAGGGTTAGGGTTAGGGTTAGGGTTAGGGTTAGGGTTAGGGTTAGGGTTAGGGTTAGGGTTAGGGTTAGGGTTAGGGTTAGGGTTAGGGTTAGGGTTAGGGTTAGGGTTAGGGTTAGGGTTAGGGTTAGGGTTAGGGTTAGGGTTAGGGTTAGGGTTAGGGTTAGGGTTAGGGTTAGGGTTAGGGTTAGGGTTAGGGTTAGGGTTAGGGTTAGGGTTAGGGTTAGGGTTAGGGTTAGGGTTAGGGTTAGGGTTAGGGTTAGGGTTAGGGTTAGGGTTAGGGTTAGGGTTAGGGTTAGGGTTAGGGTTAGGGTTAGGGTTAGGGTTAGGGTTAGGGTTAGGGTTAGGGTTAGGGTTAGGGTTAGGGTTAGGGTTAGGGTTAGGGTTAGGGTTAGGGTTAGGGTTAGGGTTAGGGTTAGGGTTAGGGTTAGGGTTAGGGTTAGGGTTAGGGTTAGGGTTAGGGTTAGGGTTAGGGTTAGGGTTAGGGTTAGGGTTAGGGTTAGGGTTAGGGTTAGGGTTAGGGTTAGGGTTAGGGTTAGGGTTAGGGTTAGGGTTAGGGTTAGGGTTAGGGTTAGGGTTAGGGTTAGGGTTAGGGTTAGGGTTAGGGTTAGGGTTAGGGTTAGGGTTAGGGTTAGGGTTAGGGTTAGGGTTAGGGTTAGGGTTAGGGTTAGGGTTAGGGTTAGGGTTAGGGTTAGGGTTAGGGTTAGGGTTAGGGTTAGGGTTAGGGTTAGGGTTAGGGTTAGGGTTAGGGTTAGGGTTAGGGTTAGGGTTAGGGTTAGGGTTAGGGTTAGGGTTAGGGTTAGGGTTAGGGTTAGGGTTAGGGTTAGGGTTAGGGTTAGGGTTAGGGTTAGGGTTAGGGTTAGGGTTAGGGTTAGGGTTAGGGTTAGGGTTAGGGTTAGGGTTAGGGTTAGGGTTAGGGTTAGGGTTAGGGTTAGGGTTAGGGTTAGGGTTAGGGTTAGGGTTAGGGTTAGGGTTAGGGTTAGGGTTAGGGTTAGGGTTAGGGTTAGGGTTAGGGTTAGGGTTAGGGTTAGGGTTAGGGTTAGGGTTAGGGTTAGGGTTAGGGTTAGGGTTAGGGTTAGGGTTAGGGTTAGGGTTAGGGTTAGGGTTAGGGTTAGGGTTAGGGTTAGGGTTAGGGTTAGGGTTAGGGTTAGGGTTAGGGTTAGGGTTAGGGTTAGGGTTAGGGTTAGGGTTAGGGTTAGGGTTAGGGTTAGGGTTAGGGTTAGGGTTAGGGTTAGGGTTAGGGTTAGGGTTAGGGTTAGGGTTAGGGTTAGGGTTAGGGTTAGGGTTAGGGTTAGGGTTAGGGTTAGGGTTAGGGTTAGGGTTAGGGTTAGGGTTAGGGTTAGGGTTAGGGTTAGGGTTAGGGTTAGGGTTAGGGTTAGGGTTAGGGTTAGGGTTAGGGTTAGGGTTAGGGTTAGGGTTAGGGTTAGGGTTAGGGTTAGGGTTGAGGGTTAGGGTTAGGGTTAGGGTTAGGGTTAGGGTTAGGGTTAGGGTTAGGGTTAGG
>NW_027455017.1:47500-48688 GCF_040206685.1 Ascaphus truei | reverse complement strand
AGAGGGAGAGAGAGGGGGGGGTAGAGAGAGACAGAGAGAGAACAGAGACAGAGAGATAGAATAGAGCCAGAGAGAATAGAGATAAAATAGAGACAGAAGAGAGGGAATAGAGAGAGAACAGACAGAGAATAGAGAGAGAGAATAAAGAGAGACAGAGTGAGGGTAGAGAGAGCGAGGGGTGGAGAAATAGAGAGATTTGATTTAGAGAGAGACAGACAGAGCGAGAGGGGGAGAGAGGGAGAGAGAGAGAATGAGTAGAGAGGAGAGAGGAATGTGTGTGCGCACAAGTGAGAGGGAGAAGGAAGGAGAAAGTGACCGAGAGGGTGGGAGAGAGAAGAATGAGAGAGAGAGAGAGAGAGAGAGAGAGAGAGAGAGAGAGAGAGAGAGAGAGAGAGAGAGAGAGAGATACAGACAGACAGAGAGACAGAGAGACAGAGAAATAAGAAAGAGTGAGTGCGAAGAATAAGAGAGAGTGAGTGAGAGTGAGAGAAGAATAAGAGAGAGTGAGTGAGAGTGAGAGAAGAATAAGAGAGAGTGAGTGGGGGTGAGAGAAGAATAAGAGAGAGTGAGTGAGTGGGGGTGAGAGAAGAATAAGAGAGTGAGAGTGAGTGGGGGTGAGAGAAGAATAAGAGAGTGAGTGAGAGTGAGTGGGGGTGAGAGAAGAATAAGAGAGAGTGAGTGAGAGTGAGTGGGGGTGAGAGAAGAATAAGAGAGAGTGAGTTAGAGTGAGTGGGGGTGAGAGAAGAATAAGAGAGAGTGAGAGTGATTGGGGGTGAGAGAAGAATAAGAGAGAGTGAGTGGGGGTGAGAGAAGAATAAGAGAGAGTGAGTGGGGGGGAGAGAAGAATAAGAGAGAGTGAGTGAGAGTGAGTGAGTGTGAGAGAGAAGAATAAAAGAGTGAGTGAGTGGGGGTGAGAGAAGAATAAGAGAGAGTGAGAGTGAGTGAGTGTGAGAGAGAAGAATAAAAGAGAGTGAGTGAGTGGGGGTGAGAGAAGAATAAGAGAGAGTGAGTGGGTGTGAGAGAAGAATAAGAGAGAGTGAGTGAGTGGGGGTGAGAGAAGAATAAGAGAGAGTGAGAATGTGGGGGAGAGAGAGAAGTATAAGAGTGAGAGGGTGTGAGAGAAGAATAAGAGAGAGTGAGAATGTGGGGGTGAGAGAAGAATAAGAGAGAGTGAGTGAGTGGGGGTGA
>NW_027455017.1:5000-42500 GCF_040206685.1 Ascaphus truei | reverse complement strand
TGTCCTGTTTGTGCCCCCCACCTCCTGTCACCGGTCCTGCCTGTCCTGTCTGTGTCCCCCACCTCCTGTCACCGGTCCTGCCTGTCCTGTTTGTGTCCTGTCACTCCTGGCCTTTTCACTGGACTTTGTACAGACAAAATTAAATATTCACCGGGCAAAGATCTCTCAGCTAAGCAAGAGCAGTGTTATTATACACAGAGCAGAGTTATTATACACAGAGCAGCGTTATTATACACAGAGCAGCGTGTGTATCTGTATTATATGCAGAGTGTGTATCTGTATTACATGCAGAGCAGCGTGTGTATCTGTATTATACACAGAGCAGCGTGTATCTGTATTATACACAGAGCAGCGTGTGTATCTGTAATATACGCAGAGCAGCGTGTGTATCTGTATTATACACAGAGCGGCGTGTATCTGTATTATACACAGAGCAGCGTGTGAATCTGTATTATACACAGAGCGGCGTGTGAATCTATTATACACAGAGCGGCGTGTGTATCTATTATACACAGAGCGGCGTGTGTATCTGTATTATACGCAGAGCAGCGTGTGTATCTGTATTATACACAGAGCAGAGTGTATCTGTATTATACACAGAGCAGCGTGTATCTGTATTATACGCAGAGCAGCGTCTGTATCTGTATTATACACAGAGCGGCGTGTGTATCTGTATTATACACAGAGCGGCGTGTGTATCTGTATTATATGCAGAGCAGCGTGTGTATCTGTATTATACACAGAGCAGCGTGTGAATCTGTATTATACACAGAGCGGTGTGTGTATCTGTATTATACACAGAGCGGCGTGTATCTGTATTATACACAGAGCAGCGTGTGTATCTGTATTATACACAGAGCAGCGTGTGAATCTGTATTATACACAGAGCGGCGTGTGTATCTGTATTATACGCAGAGCAGCGTGTGTATCTGTATTATACACAGAGCAGTGTGAATCTGTATTATACACAGAGCAGCGTGTGTATCTGTATTACATGCAGAGCAGCGTGTGTATCTGTATTATACACAGAGCAGCGTGTGTATCTGTATTATACACAGAGCAGAGTGTATCTGTATTATACACAGAGCAGCGTGTGTATCTGTATTACACGCAGAGCAGCGTGTGTATCTGTATTATACACAGAGCAGAGTGTATCTGTATTATACACAGAGCAGCGTGTATCTGTATTATACACAGAGCAGCGTCTGTATCTGTATTATACACAGAGCGGCGTGTGTATCTGTATTATACACAGAGCGGCGTGTGTATCTGTATTATACACAGAGCGGCGTGTGTATCTGTATTATACACAGAGCGGCGTGTGTATCTGTAGTATTATACACAGAGCGGCGTGTATCTGTATTATACACAGAGCAGCGTGTGAATCTGTATTATACACCGAGCGGCGTGTGAATCTGTATTATACACAGAGCATCGTGTGTATCTGTATTATACACAGGGCAGGGTACCTGTATTATTATACGCAGGGCAGGGTACCTGTATTATTATACGCAGGGCAGGGTACCTGTATTATTATACGCAGGGCAGGGTACCTGTATTATTATACACAGGGCAGGGTACCTGTATTATTATACGCAGGGCAGCGTACCTGTATTATTATACGCAGGGTACCTGTATTGTTATCTGTATTATACGCAGGGCAGGGTACCTGTATTATTATACGCAGGGCAGGGTACCTGTATTATTATACGCAGGGTACCTGTATTATTATACGCAGGGCAGGGTACCTGTATTATTATACGCAGGGCAGGGTACCTGTATTATTATACGCAGGGTACCTGTATTGTTATACGCAGGGCAGCGTACCTGTATTATTATACGCAGGGCAGCGTACCTGTATTATTATACGCAGGGCAGTGTACCTGTATTATTATACGCAGGGCAGGGTACCTGTATTATTATACGCAGGATACCTGTATTATTATACGCAGGGCAGCGTACCTGTATTATTATACGCAGGGCAGGGTACCTGTATTATTATACGCAGGGCAGCGTACCTGTATTATTATACGCAGGGCAGGGTACCTGTATTATTATACACAGGGCAGGGTACCTGTATTATTATACGCAGGGTACCTGTATTATTATACGCAGGGCAGCGTACCTGTATTATTATACGCAGGGCAGCGTACCTGTATTATTATACGCAGGGCAGCGTACCTGTATTATTATACGCAGGGCAGGGTACCTGTATTATTATACGCAGGGCAGGGTACCTGTATTATTATACGCAGGGCAGGGTACCTGTATTATTATACGCAGGGCAGCGTACCTGTATTATTATACGCAGGGCAGGGTACCTGTATTATTATACACAGGGCAGGGTACCTGTATTATTATACGCAGGGTACCTGTATTATTATACGCAGGGCAGGATACCTGTATTATTATACGCAGGGCAGCGTACCTGTATTATTATACGCAGGGCAGCGTACCTGTATTATTATACGCAGGGCAGGGTACCTGTATTATTATACGCAGGGCAGCGTACCTGTATTATTATACGCAGGG
Source organism: Ascaphus truei (assembly GCF_040206685.1). NCBI lineage: Eukaryota > Metazoa > Chordata > Amphibia > Anura > Ascaphidae > Ascaphus > Ascaphus truei. The sequence continues at coordinate 39,968 of NW_027455017.1, read as the reverse complement.
TACCTGTATTATTATACGCAGGGCAGCGTACCTGTATTATTATACGCAGGGCAGGGTACCTGTATTATTATACGCAGGGCAGGGTACCTGTATTATTATACGCAGGGCAGGGTACCTGTATTATTATACGCAGGGCAGGGTACCTGTATTATTATACGCAGGGCAGGGTACCTGTATTATTATACGCAGGGTACCTGTATTATTATACGCAGGGCAGCGTACCTGTATTATTATACGCAGGGCAGCGTACCTGTATTATTATACGCAGGGCAGCGTACCTGTATTATTATACGCAGGGCAGGGTACCTGTATTATTATACGCAGGGCAGGGTACCTGTATTATTATACGCAGGGCAGGGTACCTGTATTATTATACGCAGGGCAGGGTACCTGTATTATTATACGCAGGGCAGCGTACCTGTATTATTATACGCAGGGCAGGGTACCTGTATTATTATACGCAGGGCAGGGTACCTGTATTATTATACGCAGGGCAGGGTACCTGTATTATTATACGCAGGGCAGGGTACCTGTATTATTATACGCAGGGCAGGGTACCTGTATTATTATACGCAGGGCAGGATACCTGTATTATTATACGCAGGGCAGGGTACCTGTATTATTATACGCAGGGCAGGGTACTTGTATTATTATACGCAGGGCAGGGTACTTGTATTATTATACGCAGGGCAGGGTACCTGTATTATTATACGCAGGGCAGCGTACCTGTATTATTATACGCAGGGCAGGGTACCTGTATTATTATACGCAGGGCAGGGTACCTGTATTATTATACGCAGGGCAGCGTACCTGTATTATTATACGCAGGGTACCTGTATTATTATACGCAGGGTACCTGTATTATTATACGCAGGGCAGGGTACCTGTATTATTATACGCAGGGCAGGGTACCTGTATTATTATACGCAGGGCAGCGTACCTGTATTATTATACGCAGGGCAGGGTACCTGTATTATTATACGCAGGGCAGGGTACCTGTATTATTATACGCAGGGCAGGGTACCTGTATTATTATACGCAGGGCAGGGTACCTGTATTATTATACGCAGGGCAGGGTACCTGTATTATTATACGCAGGGCAGCGTACCTGTATTATTATACGCAGGGTACCTGTATTATTATACGCAGGGCAGGGTACCTGTATTATTATACGCAGGGCAGCGTACCTGTATTATTATACGCAGGGCAGGGTACCTGTATTATTATACGCAGGGCAGCGTACCTGTATTATTATACGCAGGGTACCTGTATTATTATACGCAGGGTACCTGTATTATTATACGCAGGGCACCTGTATTATTATACGCAGGGCAGGGTACCTGTATTATTATACGCAGGGCAGCGTACCTGTATTATTATACGCAGGGCAGCGTACCTGTATTATTATACGCAGGGTACCTGTATTATTATACGCAGGGCAGCGTACCTGTATTATTATACGCAGGGCAGGGTACCTGTATTATTATACGCAGGGCAGGGTACCTGTATTATTATACGCAGGGCAGGGTACCTGTATTATTATACGCAGGGCAGCGTACCTGTATTATTATACGCAGGGCAGGATACCTGTATTATTATACGCAGGGCAGGATACCTGTATTATTATACGCAGGGCAGCGTACCTGTATTATTATACGCAGGGCAGGGTACCTGTATTATTATACGCAGGGCAGGGTACCTGTATTATTATACGCAGGGCAGCGTACCTGTATTATTATACGCAGGGCAGGGTACCTGTATTATTATACGCAGGGCAGGGTACCTGTATTATTATACGCAGGGCAGCGTACCTGTATTATTATACGCAGGGCAGCGTACCTGTATTATTATACGCAGGGCAGGGTACCTGTATTATTATACGCAGGGCAGGGTACCTGTATTATTATACGCAGGGCAGGGTACCTGTATTATTATACGCAGGGCAGGGTACCTGTATTATTATACGCAGGGCAGCGTACCTGTATTATTATACGCAGGGTACCTGTATTATTATACGCAGGGCAGCGTACCTGTATTATTATACGCAGGGCAGCGTACCTGTATTATTATACGCAGGGCAGGGTACCTGTATTATTATACGCAGGGCAGGGTACCTGTATTATTATACGCAGGGCAGGGTACCTGTATTATTATACGCAGGGCAGGGTACCTGTATTATTATACGCAGGGCAGGGTACCTGTATTATTATACGCAGGGCAGCGTACCTGTATTATTATACGCAGGGTACCTGTATTATTATACGCAGGGCAGCGTATCTGTATTATTATACGCAGGGCAGGGTACCTGTATTATTATACGCAGGGCAGGGTACCTGTATTATTATACGCAGGGTACCTGTATTATTATACGCAGGGCAGGATACCTGTATTATTATACGCAGGGCAGGGTACCTGTATTATTATACGCAGGATACCTGTATTATTATACGTAGGGCAGCGTACCTGTATTATTATACGCAGGGCAGCGTACCTGTATTATTATACGCAGGGTACCTGTATTATTATACGCAGGGCAGGATACCTGTATTATTATACGCAGGGCAGCGTACCTGTATTATTATACGCAGGGCAGGGTACCTGTATTATTATACGCAGGGCAGGGTACCTGTATTATTATACGCAGGGCAGGGTACCTGTATTATTATACGCAGGGCAGGGTACCTGTATTATTATACGCAGGGCAGGGTACCTGTATTATTATACGCAGGGCAGGGTACCTGTATTATTATACGCAGGGCAGGGTACCTGTATTATTACACGCAGGGCAGCGTACCTGTATTATTATACGCAGGGCAGCGTACCTGTATTATTATACGCAGGGCAGGGTACCTGTATTATTATACGCAGGGCAGGGTACCTGTATTATTATACGCAGGGCAGCGTACCTGTATTATTATACGCAGGGCAGGATACCTGTATTGTTATACGCAGGGCAGGGTACCTGTATTATTATACGCAGGGCAGCGTACCTGTATTATTATACGCAGGGCAGCGTGCCTGTATTATTATACGCAGGGCAGCGTACCTGTATTATTATACGCAGGGCAGGATACCTGTATTGTTATACGCAGGGTACCTGTATTATTATACGCAGGGCAGGGTACCTGTATTATTATACGCAGGGCAGCGTACCTGTATTATTATACGCAGGGCAGCGTACCTGTATTATTATATGCAGGGCAGGATACCTGTATTGTTATACGCAGGGTACCTGTATTATTATACGCAGGGCAGGGTACCTGTATTATTATACGCAGGGCAGCGTACCTGTATTATTATACGCAGGGCAGCGTACCTGTATTATTATACGCAGGGCAGGGTACCTGTATTATTATACGCAGGGCAGGGTACCTGTATTATTATACGCAGGGCAGGGTACCTGTATTATTATACGCAGGGCAGGGTACCTGTATTATTATACGCAGGGCAGGATACCTGTATTATTATACGCAGGGCAGGGTACCTGTATTATTATACGCAGAGCAGGGTACCTGTATTATTATACGCAGGGCAGGGTACCTGTATTATTATACGCAGGGCAGGGTACCTGTATTATTATACGCAGGGCAGGGTACCTGTATTATTATACGCAGGGCAGGGTACCTGTATTATTATACGCAGGGCAGGGTACCTGTATTATTATACGCAGGGCAGCGTACCTGTATTATTATACGCACGGCAGGGTACCTGTATTATTCTACGCAGGGCAGGGTACCTGTATTATTATACGCAGCGCAAGGTACCTGTATTATTATACGCAGGGCAGGGTACCTGTATTATTATACGCGGGGCAGCGTACCTGTATTATTATACGCAGGGCAGCGTACCTGTATTATTATACGCAGGGCAGCGTACCTGTATTATTATACGCAGGGCAGCGTACCTGTATTATTATACGCAGGGCAGCGTACCTGTATTATTATACGCAGGGCAGCGTACCTGTATTATTATACGCAGGGCAGGGTACCTGTATTATTATACGCAGGGCAGGGTACCTGTATTATTATACGCAGGGCAGGGTACCTGTATTATTATACGCGGGGCAGCGTACCTGTATTATTATACGCGGGGCAGGGTACCTGTATTATTATACGCGGGGCAGGGTACCTGTATTATTATACGCGGGGCAGGGTACCTGTATTATTATACGCAGGGTACCTGTATTATTATAAGCAGGGCAGGGTACCTGTATTATTATACGCAGGGCAGGGTACCTGTATTATTATACGCAGGGCAGGGTACCTGTATTATTATACGCAGGGCAGGGTACCTGTATTATTATACGCAGGGCAGGGTACCTGTATTATTATACGCAGGGCAGGGTACCTGTATTATTATACGCAGGGCAGGGTACCTGTATTATTATACGCAGGGTACCTGTATTATTATACGCAGGGCAGGATACCTGTATTATTATACGCAGGGCAGCGTACCTGTATTATTATACGCAGGGCAGGGTACCTGTATTATTATACGCAGGGCAGGGTACCTGTATTATTATACGCAGGGCAGGATACCTGTATTATTATACGCAGGGCAGCGTACCTGTATTATTATACGCAGGGCAGCGTACCTGTATTATTATACGCAGGGTACCTGTATTATTATACGCAGGGCAGGGTACCTGTATTATTATATGCAGGGCAGCGTACCTGTATTATTATACGCAGGGCAGGGTACCTGTATTATTATACACAGGGCAGCGTACCTGTATTATTATACGCAGGGCAGGGTACCTATATTATTATACGCAGGGCAGGGTACCTGTATTATTATACGCAGGGCAGCGTACCTGTATTATTATACGCAGGGCAGGGTACCTGTATTATTATACGCAGGGCAGGGTACCTGTATTATTATACGCAGGGCAGGGTACCTGTATTGTTATACGCAGGGAATCTGTATTGTTATACGCAGGGCAGCGTACCTGTATTGTTATACGCAGGGAATCTGTATTGTTATACGCAGGGCAGCGTACCTGTATTGTTATACGCAGGGAATCTGTATTGTTGTACGCAGGGCAGCGTACCTGTATTGTTATACGCAGGGCAGCGTACCTGTATTGTTATACGCAGGGCAGCGTAACTGTATTGTTATACGCAGGGCAGCGTACCTGTATTGTTATACGCAGGGCAGCGTACCTGTATTGTTATACGCAGGGAATCTGTATTGTTATACGCAGGGCAGCGTACCTGTATTGTTATACGCAGGGAATCTGTATTGTTATACGCAGGGCAGCGTACCTGTATTGTTATACGCAGGGAAATCTGTATTGTTGTACGCAGGGCAGCGTACCTGTATTGTTATACGCAGGGCAGCGTACCTGTATTGTTATACGCAGGGCAGCGTAACTGTATTGTTATACGCAGGGCAGCGTACCTGTATTGTTATACGCAGGGCAGCGTATCTGTATTGTTATACGCAGGGCAGCGTACCTGTATTGTTATACGCAGGGCAGCGTAACTGTATTGTTATACGCAGGGTACCGTAACTGTATTGTTATACGCAGGGTACCTGTATTATTATACGCAGGGCAGGGTACCTGTATTGTTATACACAGGGCAGCGTAACTGTATTGTTATACGCAGGGCAGCGTACCTGCATTGTTATACGCAGGGTACTTCTCCTTACATCACCCCCTCTCCATGGCAGGACCCTACACCTGTTACTTTGCAGGGTCACCCCCACTCTGCCTATAAGGGCACATCCCCCACCCCCTCCATGTTTCCCCTCCCCCCACCCCCCACCCACATTACCTGACTCCCAGCTCGATCCTATATCCTCTGCATGGGGGGGGGGGGGCACGGGGTGCCCTTCCCCCCTGGGGGGTCCCCGCAGTGTTTGTAGGGGGGGGGGGGCCGCCTCTCTCCGTATAGCGTCAGCGGCCCTCGCTGCTGCCGCCTGTCCTCTCTCCAGCCCTGGAGGAGATCATGTGAAACTTTATCCCACAGCTCAGCACTGCGCCTCCCTCTCTCTGTATAACACAGTCCCCACCCCTGTATAGCCAATCCCTCACCCAGACCTGTCACCCTCACACTTAACCCCTGCGCTGCCAGCCGGCGGGGAGGGGGGGGGGGGAGGTCCCCAGGCTCCCCCCCCCCCCGCCCCGACGCGGAATGCGCTCATTAACCCCGCACAGCGGGGAAACCCGCTATCCGGCAGAGGAAACAATGTATCACTTCCTGGTAAAACAGTTTATAAATAAATCCGCACCCGCGTTCTCATATATACCCCGCCGGGGGGGGGGGGGGGGGGCACAGGGGCAGGAGACAAGGACTGAGCCACTTGTGCTGAAGCAGGGGCTGATTGAGACACCCGCGCTGAAGCAGCGGCTGATTGAGCCACCCGCGCTGAAGCAAGGACTGATTGCGCCACCTGTGCTGAAGCAGGGACTGGCAGCCTCCTGTGCTGAAGCAGGGACTGGTAGCCTCCTGTGCTGAAGCAGGGATATCCTGAAAACCTGACCTGTTGGGGAGGAGGGGACGTTTCATGCTCGGGGTTAATACGGTCGCTGATGCCTGGGTTGAACTTTAACCTAATAACTAAACCATAGTGTGCAGTAAAAGCGCAGGCGCGCGCCATACTGACCGGGAGAGCGTGTGTGTGTGTAATGTACGTGTGTGTGTGTGTGTGTGTGTGTGTGTGTGTGTGTGTGTGTGTGTGTGTGTGTGTGTGTGTGTGTGTGTGTGTGTGTGTGTGTGTGTGTGTGTGTGTGTGTGTGTGTGATGTACCTGTGTGTGTGTGTGTGTGTGTGTAATGTACCTGTGTGTGTGTGTGTGTGTGTGTGTGTGTGTGTGTGTGTGTGTGTGTGTGTGTAATGTACCTGTGTGTGTGTGTGTGTGTGTGTGTGTGTGTGTGTGTGTGTGTGTGTGTGTGTGCAGTAAAAGCGCAGGCACGCGCCATACTGACCGGGAGAGCGTGTGTGTGTGTGTGTGTGTGTGTATGACGTACGTGTGTGTGTGTGTATATAACGTACGTGTGTGTGTGTGTGTGTGTATAACGTACCTGTGTGTGTGTGTATATAATGTACGTGTGTGTGTATTTATGTACACACACACACACACTAATAATTTAATGATTGCAAATTAGGAATAGCAAACAATTTTTTTAAATGTGTGCGTATATATATTTATATCTTTGTGTATGTATGTATGTGTATATATACATATACATATATACACATACACACACAAAATATATATACATATATATACACATACACACACAAAATATATATATATATACACATACACAAAATATATATACATATATACACATACACAAAATATATATACATATATACACACACACAAAATATACCTGTATATATATATATACACATACACACAATATATATACACATACATACACATACACACAATATATATATACACATACATACACATACACACAATATATATACACATACATACACATACACACAATATATATATACACATACATACACATACACACAATATATATACACATACATACACCTGTACATTATGTATACATTTATAGAAATACACACACATATACAGCAAATATTGACACAAACATACATACCCCCACCTATATCTCTCTGTACATATACATATACATATATATATATACACAGGTCTGGGAGTTACTGTATATAAATGTGATCTGCACTTAGAGTGTCAGCTCTTCGGGCAGCGGCCGGAACGTGTTGCCCTTGCAGCGCAATATTGCGCAGCTGCGTACAAGGTTGGCGCCACGTAAATACGATTCTACGTCCGCGCAGATAATCCCCGGCGCAGCCCCCCCCGGCTGCCTGCCCCGTGGCCGGGGGGGCGGGGGGGGGGGTCTCTCTGGGCTCGGAACATGCCGCCGACAGCCAGGAAAGGAAGTGCTGGAGAGTCAGCATCCCAGAGGAAAGCGTGGGCGTATACTAGGGAGCGAGACGGGATAACGTGTCATGTCTGCTCCCCCCCCCCCCCCATCCCCCCTCTCCGCTCAGCATCTCTCTTTCTCGTGTGTTGTGTGCAAGCGTTTCCATGGAGCCGGGCGGCCATCTTTAAGGCACCCTATCTGCAAAAGTGTCGCCGTGGCAGAGCCTCGGGGGTTGGCGTGGCCAGACGCCCTGCAGAGCCACGTTTGGCGTGACGCCCCTGCACCCTCTCCTCCGTGCCATGCCCGCCCGTCACGCCAAACGATCTTGTAGGGCAATTAACCTCCCAGGCTGCGTTAACCTACCCCTACACTCGGCGGGATCCAAAAGACGCCATGATCCTTAAAACCTGGACCACCCCCTCTCCCACCACCAGACGGTGTGGATTGCCACGTGCCTCCGAATTCCCGCTGCAAACCGCGCGGGTTAACAGCTTGGGGGCGTGAAGGGTCCTCACCTTGCAGCTCAACCGTTGAGGCTCTCCATAGTTGGACTCAGGTTGGCGTTTCCGTGGGGGGGGGGGGGGAGGAGGATCGGTTGGTTCCGCCGGGAAACCTTTGGGATCCAGAATGCATCGGGACTCACTGCAAACTCGGAACGTGTTGGGCCATCCGAAATCAGATGCATTGCGTGTCAGAACTGGAAGACATGCGTGTCTTTAAACCGAGGGGGGGGCTGTGAATGGCAGGGACACCCCTATAAAATTGGGGGTGCCCCCCTGCTCCCTCTGTTTCAGGAAGAGGGCAGACCCTCCGCTCGATCACTTCCCGTGGCTCCCCCTTGTAATGGCGCTAGGAGTGGCCTCTTCTTGGGTAAATATCCCTATTTATTTGCATCTTGTCTTTCTTTTTGCTGGAGGGATGTAGGGGGGAAGGGGGGCTGTGTGTTTTGGATCAGAGCCAGAAATAAAAAGTCAGAACTAGAAAAATGCAGCTAGATATTTAAACGGAAGTGACCCAGAATGCATTGCTTGGCAGGCTGTGGGGGGAAGAGGGGGGGGGGGGTCGAATTGCCATGCTAAGTCAGAACCACAGGATCCAGAATGCATCGTCCCTGTCCAGAATCAAAACTGTGGGATCCGGGATGGGTCGCTATCCAGAATATCGGCTGTGGGAGCCAGAGTACTATCTATTCTCTATCCAGAACCAGTACTGTGTGATCCAGGGTGCTTCTCTATCCATAATATGAACTGTGAGATCCATAATGCATTTATTCTTCATCAAGGATCAGAACTGCGGGATCCAGAACACACCCCGCTGTCCAGATCTCAGGACTTTAGGATCCAGAATGCATCTCTTGCCTGAATGACTACTGTGTGATCCAGATTGTGCTGCTAACCAGAACCAGAATGCATTTCTATCCAGAATCAGGACTATGGGATCCAGAGTGCATTTCTATCCAGAATCAGGACTATGGGATCCAGAGTGCATTTCTATCCAGAATCAGGACTATGGGATCCAGAATGCATTTCTATCCAGAATCAGGACTATGGGATCCAGAATGCATTTCTATCCAGAATCAGGACTGTGGCCGGTATCAGGACTATGGGATCCAGAACGCATCACTGGCCAGTATCAGGACTATGGGATCCAGAACGCATCACTGGTCGGTATCAGGACTATGGGATCCAGAACACACCACTGGTCGGTATCAGTACTATGGGATCCAGAACACACCACTGGTCGGTATCAGGACTATGGGATCCAGAACGCATCACTGGCCAGTATCAGGACTATGGGATCCAGAACGCATCACTGGTCGGTATCAGGACTATGGGATCCAGAACACACCACTGGCCGGTATCAGGACTATGGGATCCAGAACGCATCACTGGCCAGTATCAGGACTATGGGATCCAGAACGCACCACTGGCCGGTATCAGGACTATGGGATCCAGAACGCATCACTGGTCGGTATCAGGACTATGGGATCCAGAACACATCACTGGCCGGTATCAGGACTATGGGATCCAGAACACATCACTTGCCGGTATCAGGACTATGGGATCCAGAACGCATCACTGGCCAGTATCAAGACTATGGGATCCAGAACGCATCACTGGCCAGTATCAGGACTATGGGATCCAGAACGCATCACTGGCCAGTATCAAGACTATGGGATCCAGAACGCATCACTGGCCGGTATCAGGACTATGGGATCCAGAACACACCACTGGTCGGTATCAGGACTATGGGATCCAGAACGCATCACTGGCCAGTATCAGGACTATGGGATCCAGAACGCATCACTGGTCGGTATCAGGACTATGGGATCCAGAACATACCACTGGCCGGTATCAGGACTATGGGATCCAGAACGCATCACTGGCCAGTATCAGGACTATGGGATCCAGAACGCATCACTGGCCAGTATCAGGACTATGGGATCCAGAACACATCACTGGCCAGTATCAGTACTGCAGGATCCAGAACACATCACTGGCCGGTATCAGGACTATGGGATCCAGAACACACCACTGGCCAGTATCAGGACTATGGGATCCAGAACGCATCACTGGCCGGTATCAGGACTATGGGATCCAGAACGCATCACTGGCCAGTATCAGGACTATGGGATCCAGAACGCATCACTGGCCAGTATCAAGACTATGGGATCCAGAACGCATCACTGGCCAGTATCAGGACTATGGGATCCAGAACACATCACTGGCCAGTATCAGTACTGCAGGATCCAGAACACATCACTGGCCGGTATCAGGACTATGGGATCCAGAACACACCACTGGCCAGTATCAGGACTATGGGATCCAGAACGCATCACTGGCCGGTATCAGGACTATGGGATCCAGAACGCATCACTGGCCAGTATCAGGACTATGGGATCCAGAACGCATCACTGGCCAGTATCAGGACTATGGGATCCAGAACGCATCACTGGCCGGTATCAGGACTATGGGATCCAGAACGCATCACTGGCCAGTATCAAGACTATGGGATCCAGAACGCATCACTGGCCAGTATCAGGACTATGGGATCCAGAACACATCACTGGCCAGTATCAGTACTGCAGGATCCAGAACACATCACTGGCCGGTATCAGGACTATGGGATCCAGAACACACCACTGGCCGGTATCAGGACTATGGGATCCAGAACGCATCACTGGCCAGTATCAAGACTATGGGATCCAGAACGCATCACTGGCCAGTATCAGGACTATGGGATCCAGAACACATCACTGGCCAGTATCAGTACTGCAGGATCCAGAACACATCACTGGCCGGTATCAGGACTATGGGATCCAGAACGCATCACTGGCCGGTATCAGGACTATGGGATCCAGATCGCATCACTGGCCAGTATCAGGACTATGGGATCCAGAACGCATCACTGGCCGGTATCAGTACTGCAGGATCCAGAACACACCACTGGCCGGTATCAGGACTATGGGATCCAGAACGCACCACTGGCCGGTATCAGGACTATGGGATCCAGAACGCATCACTGGCCAGTATCAGGACTATGGGATCCAGAACACACCACTGGTCGGTATCAGGACTATGGGATCCAGAACGCATCACTGGCCAGTATCAGGACTATGGGGTCCAGAACGCATCACTGGCCAGTATCAGGACTATGGGATCCAGAACGCATCACTGGCCAGTATCAGGACTATGGGATCCAGAATGCATCACTGGCCAGTATCAGGACTATGGGATCCAGAACACACCACTGGTCGGTATCAGGACTATGGGATCCAGAACGCATCACTGGCCAGTATCAGGACTATGGGATCCAGAACGCATCACTGGCCAGTATCAGGACTATGGGATCCAGAACACACCACTGGTTGGTATCAGGACTATGGGATCCAGAACGCATCACTGGCCAGTATCAGGACTATGGGATCCAGAACGCATCACTGGCCAGTATCAGGACTATGGGATCCAGAACACACCACTGGTCGGTATCAGGACTATGGGATCCAGAACACATCACTGGTCGGTATCAGGACTATGGGATCCAGAACACACCACTGGTCGGTATCAGGACTATGGGATCCAGAACGCATCACTGGTCGGTATCAGGACTATGGGATCCAGAACACACCACTGGCCGGTATCAGGACTATGGGATCCAGAACAAATCACTGGTCAGTATCAGGACTATGGGATCCAGAACACACCACTAGTCTGTATCAGGACTATGGGATCCAGAACGCATCACTGGCCAGTATCAGGACTATGGGATCCAGAACGCATCACTGGTCAGTATCAGGACTATGGGATCCAGAACACACCACTGGCCAGTATCAGGACTATGGGATCCAGAACGCATCACTGGCCAGTATCAGGACTATGGGATCCAGAACGCATCACTGGCCAGTATCAGGACTATGGGATCCAGAACGCATCACTGGCCGGTATCAGGACTATGGGATCCAGAACGCATCACTGGCCAGTATCAGGACTATGGGATCCAGAACGCATCACTGGCCAGTATCAAGACTATGGGATCCAGAACGCATCACTGGCCAGTATCAGGACTATGAGATCCAGAACACATCACTGGCCAGTATCAGTACTGCAGGATCCAGAACACATCACTGGCCAGTATCAGTACTGCAGGATCCAGAACACATCACTGGCCGGTATCAGGACTATGGGATCCAGAACACACCACTGGCCGGTATCAGGACTATGGGATCCAGAACGCATCACTGGTCGGTATCAGGACTATGGGATCCAGAACATACCACTGGCCGGTATCAGGACTATGGGATCCAGAACGCATCACTGGCCAGTATCAGGACTATGGGATCCAGAACGCATCACTGGCCAGTATCAGGACTATGGGATCCAGAACACATCACTGGCCAGTATCAGTACTGCAGGATCCAGAACACATCACTGGCCGGTATCAGGACTATGGGATCCAGAACACACCACTGGCCAGTATCAGGACTATGGGATCCAGAACGCATCACTGGCCGGTATCAGGACTATGGGATCCAGAACGCATCACTGGCCAGTATCAGGACTATGGGATCCAGAACGCATCACTGGCCAGTATCAAGACTATGGGATCCAGAACGCATCCCTGGCCAGTATCAGGACTATGGGATCCAGAACACATCACTGGCCAGTATCAGTACTGCAGGATCCAGAACACATCACTGGCCGGTATCAGGACTATGGGATCCAGAACACACCACTGGCCAGTATCAGGACTATGGGATCCAGAACGCATCACTGGCCGGTATCAGGACTATGGGATCCAGAACGCATCACTGGCCAGTATCAGGACTATGGGATCCAGAACGCATCACTGGCCAGTATCAGGACTATGGGATCCAGAACGCATCACTGGCCGGTATCAGGACTATGGGATCCAGAACGCATCACTGGCCAGTATCAAGACTATGGGATCCAGAACGCATCACTGGCCAGTATCAGGACTATGGGATCCAGAACACACCACTGGCCGGTATCAGGACTATGGGATCCAGAACGCATCACTGGTCGGTATCAGGACTATGGGATCCAGAACACACCACTGGCCGGTATCAGGACTATGGGATCCAGAACACATCACTGGTCAGTATCAGGACTATGGGATCCAGAACACACCACTAGTCTGTATCAGGACTATGGGATCCAGAACGCATCACTGGCCAGTATCAGGACTATGGGATCCAGAACGCATCACTGGTCAGTATCAGGACTATGGGATCCAGAACACACCACTGGCCAGTATCAGGACTATGGGATCCAGAACGCATCACTGGCCAGTATCAGGACTATGGGATCCAGAACGCATCACTGGCCAGTATCAGGACTATGGGATCCAGAACGCATCACTGGCCGGTATCAGGACTATGGGATCCAGAACGCATCACTGGCCAGTATCAGGACTATGGGATCCAGAACGCATCACTGGCCAGTATCAAGACTATGGGATCCAGAACGCATCACTGGCCAGTATCAGGACTATGGGATCCAGAACACATCACTGGCCAGTATCAGTACTGCAGGATCCAGAACACATCACTGGCCGGTATCAGGACTATGGGATCCAGAACACACCACTGGCCAGTATCAGGACTATGGGATCCAGAACGCATCACTGGCCGGTATCAGGACTATGGGATCCAGAACGCATCACTGGCCAGTATCAGGACTATGGGATCCAGAACGCATCACTGGCCAGTATCAGGACTATGGGATCCAGAACGCATCACTGGCCGGTATCAGGACTATGGGATCCAGAACGCATCACTGGCCAGTATCAAGACTATGGGATCCAGAACGCATCACTGGCCAGTATCAGGACTATGGGATCCAGAACACATCACTGGCCAGTATCAGTACTGCAGGATCCAGAACACATCACTGGCCGGTATCAGGACTATGGGATCCAGAACACACCACTGGCCGGTATCAGGACTATGGGATCCAGAACGCATCACTGGCCAGTATCAAGACTATGGGATCCAGAACGCATCACTGGCCAGTATCAGGACTATGGGATCCAGAACACATCACTGGCCAGTATCAGTACTGCAGGATCCAGAACACATCACTGGCCGGTATCAGGACTATGGGATCCAGAACACACCACTGGTCGGTATCAGGACTATGGGATCCAGAACGCATCACTGGCCGGTATCAGGACTATGGGATCCAGATCGCATCACTGGCCAGTATCAGGACTATGGGATCCAGAACGCATCACTGGCCGGTATCAGTACTGCAGGATCCAGAACACACCACTGGCCGGTATCAGGACTATGGGATCCAGAACGCACCACTGGCCGGTATCAGGACTATGGGATCCAGAACGCATCACTGGCCAGTATCAGGACTATGGGATCCAGAACACACCACTGGTCGGTATCAGGACTATGGGATCCAGAACACATCACTGGTCGGTATCAGGACTATGGGATCCAGAACACACCACTGGTCGGTATCAGGACTATGGGATCCAGAACGCATCACTGGTCGGTATCAGGACTATGGGATCCAGAACACACCACTGGCCGGTATCAGGACTATGGGATCCAGAACACATCACTGGTCAGTATCAGAACTATGGGATCCAGAACACACCACTAGTCTGTATCAGGACTATGGGATCCAGAACGCATCACTGGCCAGTATCAGGACTATGGGATCCAGAACGCATCACTGGTCAGTATCAGGACTATGGGATCCAGAACACACCACTGGCCAGTATCAGGACTATGGGATCCAGAACGCATCACTGGCCAGTATCAGGACTATGGGATCCAGAACGCATCACTGGCCAGTATCAGGACTATGGGATCCAGAACACACCACTGCCAGTATCAGGACTATGGGATCCAGAACGCATCACTGGCCAGTATCAGGACTATGGGATCCAGAACGCATCACTGGCCAGTATCAGGACTATGGGATCCAGAACGCATCACTGGTCGGTATCAGGACTATGGGATCCAGAACGCATCACTGGCCAGTATCAGGACTATGGGATCCAGAACGCATCACTGGCCAGTATCAGGACTATGGGATCCAGAACGCATCACTGGCCAGTATCAGGACTATGGGATCCAGAACGCATCACTGGTCGGTATCAGTACTATGGGATCCAGAACGCATCACTGGCCAGTATCAGGACTATGGGATCCAGAACGCATCACTGGCCAGTATCAGGACTATGGGATCCAGAACACACCACTGGCCAGTATCAGGACTATGGGATCCAGAACGCATCACTGGCCAGTATCAGGACTATGGGATCCAGAACGCATCACTGGTCGGTATCAGGACTATGGGATCCAGAACGCATCACTGGCCAGTATCAGGACTATGGGATCCAGAACGCATCACTGGTCGGTATCAGGACTATGGGATCCAGAACGCATCACTGGCCAGTATCAGGACTATGGGATCCAGAACGCATCACTGGCCAGTATTAAGACTGCGGGATCCAGAACGCACCACTGGCCAGTATCAAGACTATGGGATCCAGAACGCATCACTGGCCAGTATCAAGACTATGGGATCCAGAACGCATCACTGGTCGGTATCAGGACTATGGGATCCAGAACACACCACTGGCCGGTATCAGGACTATGGGATCCAGAACACACCACTGGCCGGTATCAGGACTATGGGATCCAGAATGCATCACTGGCCAGTATCAGGACTATGGGATCCAGAACGCATCACTGGCCAGTATCAAGACTGCGGGATCCAGAACGCACCACTGGCCAGTATCAAGACTATGGGATCCAGAACGCATCACTGGCCGGTATCAGGACTATGGGATCCAGAACGCATCACTGGCCGGTATCAGGACTATGGGATCCAGAACACACCACTGGCCGGTATCAGGACTATGGGATCCAGAATGCATCACTGGCCAGTATCAGGACTATGGGATCCAGAACGCATCACTGGCCGGTATCAGGACTATGGGATCCAGAATGCATCACTGGCCGGTATCAGGACTATGGGATCCAGAACGCATCACTGGCCAGTATCAGGACTATGGGATCCAGAACGCACCACTGGCCAGTATCAGGACTATGGGATCCAGAACGCATCACTGGCCGGTATCAGGACTATGGGATCCAGAACGCACCACTGGCCGGTATCAGGACTATGGGATCCAGAACGCATCACTGGCCGGTATCAGGACTATGGGATCCAGAACGCATCACTGGCCAGTATCAGGACTATGGGATCCAGAACGCATCACTGGTTGGTATCAGGACTATGGGATCCAGAACGCATCACTGGCCGGTATCAGGACTATGGGATCCAGAACACACCACTGGCCAGTATCAAGACTATGGGATCCAGAACGCACCACTGGCCAGTATCAGGACTATGGGATCCAGAACGCACCACTGGCCAGTATCAGGACTATGGGATCCAGAACGCATCACTGGTCTGTATCAGGACTATGGGATCCAGAACGCATCACTGGCCGGTATCAGGACTATGGGATCCAGAACGCATCACTGGTCGGTATCAGGACTATGGGATCCAGAACGCATCACTGGCCGGTATCAGGACTATGGGATCCAGAACGCATCACTGGCCAGTATCAGGACTATGGGATCCAGAACGCACCACTGGCCAGTATCAGGACTATGGGATCCAGAACGCATCACTGGCCAGTATCAGGACTATGGGATCCAGAACGCATCACTGGCCGGTATCAGGACTATGGGATCCAGAACGCACCACTGGCCAGTATCAAGACTATGGGATCCAGAACGCACCACTGGCCAGTATCAGGACTATGGGATCCAGAACGCACCACTGGCCAGTATCAGGACTATGGGATCCAGAACGCATCACTGGCCAGTATCAGGACTATGGGATCCAGAACGCATCACTGGCCAGTATCAGGACTATGGGATCCAGAACGCATCACTGGCCAGTATCAGGACTATGGGATCCAGAACACACCACTGGTCGGTATCAGGACTATGGGATCGAGAACGCATCACTGGCCAGTATCAGGACTATGGGATCCAGAACGCATCACTGGTCGGTATCAGGACTATGGGATCCAGAACACATCACTGGTCAGTATCAGGACTATGGGATCCAGAACACATCACTGGCCGGTATCAGGACTATGGGATCCAGAACGCATCACTGGCCGGTATCAGGACTATGGGATCCAGAACGCATCACTGGCCGGTATCAGGACTATGGGATCCAGAACGCATCACTGGCCAGTATCAGGACTATGGGATCCAGAACGCATCACTGGCCAGTATCAGGACTATGGGATCCAGAACGCATCACTGGCCAGTATCAGGACTATGGGATCCAGAACGCATCACTGGTCTGTATCAGGACTATGGGATCCAGAACACATCACTGGCCGGTATCAGGACTATGGGATCCAGAACGCACCACTGGCCAGTATCAAGACTATGGGATCCAGAACGCACCACTGGCCAGTATCAGGACTATGGGATCCAGAACGCACCACTGGCCAGTATCAGGACTATGGGATCCAGAACGCATCACTGGCCAGTATCAGGACTATGGGATCCAGAACGCATCACTGGCCAGTATCAGGACTATGGGATCCAGAACGCATCACTGGCCAGTATCGGGACTCTGGGATCCAGAACACACCACTGGTCGGTATCAGGACTATGGGATCCAGAACGCATCACTGGCCAGTATCAGGACTATGGGATCCAGAACGCATCACTGGTCGGTATCAGGACTATGGGATCCAGAATACATCACTGGTCAGTATCAGGACTATGGGATCCAGAACACATCACTGGCCGGTATCAGGACTATGGGATCCAGAACGCATCACTGGCCGGTATCAGGACTATGGGATCCAGAACGCATCACTGGCCAGTATCAGGACTATGGGATCCAGAACGCATCACTGGCCAGTATCAGGACTATGGGATCCAGAACGCATCACTGGCCAGTATCAGGACTATGGGATCCAGAACGCATCACTGGTCTGTATCAGGACTATGGGATCCAGAACACATTGCCATTGGTAATTAAGACCACGGGGTCTAGAATTCTTCAGAAATAGGGTCCAGAAATTATACATAACCTAAATAAGAGCGACGTGAGCCTGTCCCTGATACTCTGCAGTCACCCAGGACTGTGTGAGCCTGTCCCTGATACGCTGCAGTCAGGTCACCCCACATCCCATATACACCCAGGACTGTGTGAGCCTGTCCCCGATACCCTGCAGTCAGGTCACCCTACATCCCATATACACACAGGACTGTGTGAGCCTGTCCCTGATACTCTGCAGTCAGGTCACCCTACATCCCATATACACCCAGGACTGTGTGAGCCTGTCCCTGATACCCTGCAGTCAGGTCACCCTACATCCCATATACACCCAGGACTGTGTGAGCCTGTCCCTGATACTCTGCAGTCAGGTCACCCTACATCACATATACACCCAGGACTGTGTGAGCCTGTCCCTGATACTCTGCAGTCAGGTCACCCTACATCCCATATACACCCAGGACTGTGTGAGCCTGTCCCTGATACTCTGCAGTCAGGTCACCCTACATCACATATACACCCAGGACTGTGTGAGCCTGTCCCTGATACTCTGCAGTCAGGTCACCCTACATCCCATATACACCCAGGACTGTGTGAGCCTGTCCCTGATACTCAGCAGTCAGGTCACCCTACATCACATATACACCCAGGACTGTGTGAGCCTGTCCCTGATACTCTGCAGTCAGGTCACCCTACATCACATATACACCCAGGACTGTGTGAGCCTGTCCCTGATACTCTGCAGTCAGGTCACCCTACCTCCCATATACACCCAGGACTGTGTGAGCCTGTCCCTGATACTCTGCAGTCAGGTCACCCTACATCACATATACACCCAGGACTGTGTGAGCCTGTCCCTGATACTCTGCAGTCAGGTCACCCTACATCACATATACACCCAGGACTGTGTGAGCCTGTCCCTGATACTCTGCAGTCAGGTCACCCTACATCCCATTTACACCCAGGACTGTGTGAGCCTGTCCCTGATACTCTGCAGTCAGGTCACCCTACATCCCATATACACCCAGGACTGTGTGAGCCTGTCCCTGATACTCTGCAGTCAGGTCACCCTACATCACATATACACCCAGGACTGTGTGAGCCTGTCCCTGATACTCTGCAGTCAGGTCACCCTACATCACATATACACCCAGGACTGTGTGAGCCTGTCCCTGATACTCTGCAGTCAGGTCACCCTACATCACATATACACCCAGGACTGTGTGAGCCTGTCCCTGATACTCAGCAGGCAGGTCACCCTACATCACATATACACCGAGGACTGTGTGAGCCTGTCCCTGATACTCTGCAGTCAGGACGGCGGCCTACGTGTTACTTGTTACAGGCAGGGAAAAGGTTAACGCGCTGCTGTTATAAATTGAGTTATTCCTCTTAAACGCTGTAATTATAACCCTGCACCGCAAAGTATCAATTTTAAGCAATTAGGGCCAATTGAGCCCTAACGAGGGCCTCTTATTCCTATACGCAGAATAATTACTTGATACCTACTTAGAGGTAATAACACTTATTCCTTACTTGCCCCCAGGGTGTGTGGGTTTCCTTAGTGCTAAGGAAGGGGGGGGGGGTGTCCTGGTGCATTATGGGGCTTGTAGTCATTGCCCGTTCTTTAAATTCATCACGGCTGGAGGAGCCTATAAATCACTTAGGTTTGTGATGCCCTTAATAATGGCAGTGACAGGGTTAAGGGGTCAGTCTCTCCTAGGGGCAAAGTGTACTAATGGCAGTGACAGGGTTAAGGGGTCAGTCCCTCCTAAGGGCAAAGTGTACTAATGGCAGTGACATGGTTAAGGGGTCAGTCCCTCCTAGGGGCAAAGTGTACTAATGGCAGTGACATGGTTAAGGGGTCAGTCCCTCCTAGGGGCAAAGTGTACTAATGGCAGTGACATGGTTAAGGGGTCAGTCTCTCCTAGGGGCAAACTGTACTAATGGCAGTGAAATGGTTACGGGGTCAGTCTCTCCTAGGGGCAAAGTGTACTAATGGCAGTGACAGGGTTAAGGGGTCAGTCCCTCCTAGGGGCAAAGTGTACTAATGGCAGTGACATGGTTAAGGGGACAGTCTCTCCTAGGGGTAAAGTGTACTAATGGCAGTGACAGGGTTAAGGGGTCAGTCCCTCCTAGGGGCAAAGTGTACTAATGGCAGTGACATGGTTAAGGGGTCAGTCCCTCCTAGGGGCAAAGTGTACTAATGACAGTGACACGGTTAAGGGGTCAGTCTCTCCTAGGGGCAAAGTGTACTAATGGCAGTGACAGGGTTAAGGGGTCAGTCCCTCCTAGGGGCAAAGTGTACTAATGGCAGTGACATGGTTAAGGGATCAGTCCCTCCTAGGGGCAAAGTGTACTAATGGCAGTGACATGGTTAAGGGGTCAGTCCCTCCTAGGGGCAAAGTGTACTAACGGCAGTGACAGGGTTAAGGGGCCAGTCCCTCCTAGGGGCAAAGTGTACTAATGGCAGTGACATGGTTAAGGGGTCAGCCCCTCCTAGGGGCAAAGTGTACTAATGGCAGTGACATGGTTAAGGGATCAGTCCCTCCTAGGGGCAAAGTGTACTAATGGCAGTGACATGGTTAAGGGGTCAGTCCCTCCTAGGGGCAAAGTGTACTAACGGCAGTGACAGGGTTAAGGGGCCAGTCCCTCCTAGGGGCAAAGTGTACTAATGGCAGTGACATGGTTAAGGGGTCAGCCCCTCCTAGGAGCAAAGTGTACTAATGGCAGTGACAGGGTTAAGGGGTCAGTCTCTCCTAGGGGCAAAGTGTACTAATGGCAGTGACATGGTTAAGGGGTCAGTCCCTCCCAGGGGCAAAGTGTAATAATGGCAGTGACAGGGTTAAGGGGTCAGCCCCTCCTAGGAGCAAAGTGTACTAATGGCAGTGACAGGGTTAAGGGGTCAGTCTCTCCTAGGGGCAAAGTGTACTAATGGAGCAAAGTGTACTAATGGCAGTGACAGGGTTAAGGGGCCAGTCCCTCCTAGGGGCAAAGTGTACTAATGGCAGTGACAGGGTTAAGGGGCCGTGCCTGATCTGTGTGATGAACAAGAGTTTGCACAGGTAACGCCCCCACTGTCCCCCTCCTCTGATAAGGACAGGGGTGGGATAAAGAGGAAAGAAACCACGTGAGCGATAAAACACTTTCCAACCGTCTCCTCTGCGCCCGTCCCACGCCACTCGCCCTTCTGGCTGCGAAAGGGGTGTAGGGAGAGGGGGGGGGGGATTCTATTACTGTGCCCCCCTCCCCCCCAAACGTGCCCTGCGCGTTTCGCATCCAAGAAGGAGCAGCTGCAGGAATCCCCGCGGGACGCGGCTGGTCCCGTATAAGACAGCTGAGGCACAGACTAATCCCCCCCCCCCGCCGCCTTATATCAGGGGGGGTCTTATGTTACAGAGAGAGGAGGGGGGGCAGCGGATAACCCCCCTTTACACTTACACACCCAGAGTGCCACTACTTTATACTTACACACCCAGTGCCACTACTTTATACTTACACACCCAGAGTGCCACTACTTTATACTTACACACCCAGAGTGCCACTACTTTATACTTACACACCCAGAGTGCCACTACTTTATACTTACACACCCAGAGTGCCACTACTTTATACTTACACACCCAGAGTGCCACTACTTTATACTTACACACCCAGAGTGCCACTACTTTACACTTACACAGCCAGAGTGCCACTACTTTATACTTACACACCCAGTGCCACTACTTTATACTTACACACCCAGTGCCACTACTTTATACTTACACACCCAGTGCCACTACTTTATACTTACACACCCAGAGTGCCACTACTTTATACTTACACACCCAGTGCCACTACTTTATACTTACACACCCAGTGCCACTACTTTATACTTACACACCCAGTGCCACTACTTTATACTTACACACCCAGTGCCACTACTTTATACTTACACACCCAGTGCCACTACTTTATACTTACACACCCAGTGCCACTACTTTATACTTACACACCCAGAGTGCCACTACTTTATACTTACACACCCAGAGTGCCACTACTTTATACTTACACACCCAGAGTGCCACTACTTTATACTTACACACCCAGTGCCACTACTTTATACTTACACACCCAGTGCCACTACTTTATACTTACACACCCAGAGTGCCACTACTTTATACTTACACACCCAGAGTGCCACTACTTTATACTTACACACCCAGAGTGCCACTACTTTATACTTACACACCCAGAGTGCCACTACTTTATACTTACACACCCAGTGCCACTACTTTATACTTACACACCCAGAGTGCCACTACTTTATACTTACACACCCAGTGCCACTACTTTATACTTACACAGCCAGAGTGCCACTACTTTATACTTACACACCCAGAGTGCCACTACTTTATACTTACACACCCAGTGCCACTACTTTATACTTACACACCCAGTGCCACTACTTTATACTTACACACCCAGAGTGCCACTACTTTATACTTACACACCCAGTGCCACTACTTTATACTTACACACCCAGTGCCACTACTTTATACTTACACACCCAGTGCCACTACTTTATACTTACACACCCAGAGTGCCACTACTTTATACTTACACACCCAGTGCCACTACTTTATACTTACACACCCAGTGCCACTACTTTATACTTACACACCCAGAGTGCCACTACTTTATACTTACACACCCAGAGTGCCACTACTTTATACTTACACACCCAGAGTGCCACTACTTTATACTTACACACCCAGTGCCACTACTTTATACTTACACACCCAGAGTGCCACTACTTTATACTTACACACCCAGAGTGCCACTACTTTATACTTACACACCCAGTGCCACTACTTTATACTTACACACCCAGTGCCACTACTTTATACTTACACACCCAGAGTGCCACTACTTTATACTTACACACCCAGTGCCACTACTTTATACTTACACACCCAGTGCCACTACTTTATACTTACACACCCAGTGCCACTACTTTATACTTACACACCCAGTGCCACTACTTTATACTTACACACCCAGAGTGCCACTACTTTATACTTACACACCCAGTGCCACTACTTTATACTTACACACCCAGTGCCACTACTTTATACTTACACACCCAGTGCCACTACTTTATACTTACACACCCAGAGTGCCACTACTTTATACTTACACACCCAGAGTGCCACTACTTTATACTTACACACCCAGTGCCACTACTTTATACTTACACACCCAGTGCCACTACTTTATACTTACACACCCAGTGCCACTACTTTATACTTACACACCCAGTGCCACTACTTTATACTTACACACCCAGTGCCACTACTTTATACTTACACACCCAGAGTGCCACTACTTTATACTTACACACCCAGAGTGCCACTACTTTATACTTACACACCCAGAGTGCCACCACTTTATACTTACACACCCAGAGTGCCACTACTTTATACTTACACACCCAGAGTGCCACTACTTTATACTTACACACCCAGTGCCACTACTTTATACTTACACACCCAGAGTGCCACTACTTTATACTTACACACCCAGTGCCACTACTTTATACTTACACACCCAGTGCCATTACTTTATACTTACACACCCAGAGTGCCACTACTTTATACTTACACACCCAGTGCCACTACTTTATACTTACACACCCAGTGCCACTACTTTATACTTACACACAAAGTGCCACTACTTTATACTTACACACCCAGTGCCACTACTTTATACTTACACACCCAGTGCCACTACTTTATACTTACACACCCAGTGCCACTACTTTATACTTACACACCCAGTGCCACTACTTTATACTTACACACCCAGTGCCACTACTTTATACTTACACACCCAGAGTGCCACTACTTTATACTTACACACCCAGAGTGCCACTACTTTATACTTACACACCCAGTGCCACTACTTTATACTTACACACCCAGTGCCACTACTTTATACTTACACACACAGAGTGCCACTACTTTATACTTACACACCCAGAGTGCCACTACTTTATACTTACACACCCAGTGCCACTACTTTATACTTACACACCCAGTGCCACTACTTTATACTTACACACCCAGTGCCACTACTTTATACTTACACACCCAGAGTGCCACTACTTTATACTTACACACCCAGAGTGCCACTACTTTATACTTACACGCCCAGAGTGCCACCACTTTATACTTACACACCCAGAGTGCCACTACTTTATACTTACACACCCAGTGCCACTACTTTATACTTACACACCCAGAGTGCCACTACTTTATACTTACACACCCAGTGCCATTACTTTATACTTACACACCCAGAGTGCCACTACTTTATACTTACACACCCAGTGCCACTACTTTATACTTACACACCCAGTGCCACTACTTTATACTTACACACCCAGTGCCACTACTTTATACTTACACACCCAGTGCCACTACTTTATACTTACACACCCAGTGCCACTACTTTATACTTACACACCCAGTGCCACTACTTTATACTTACACACCCAGAGTGCCACTACTTTATACTTACACACCCAGTGCCACTACTTTATACTTACACACCCAGTGCCACTACTTTATACTTACACACCCAGTGCCACTACTTTATACTTACACACCCAGTGCCACTACTTTATACTTACACAGCCAGAGTGCCACTACTTTATACTTACACACCCAGAGTGCCACTACTTTATACTTACACACCCAGTGCCACTACTTTATACTTACACACCCAGAGTGCCACTACTTTATACTTACACACCCAGAGTGCCACTACTTTATACTTACACACCCAGAGTGCCACTACTTTATACTTACACACCCTGTGCCACTACTTTATACTTACACACCCAGAGTGCCACTACTTTATACTTACACACCCAGTGCCACTACTTTATACTTACACACCCAGAGTGCCACTACTTTATACTTACACACCCAGAGTGCCACTACTTTATACTTACACACCCTGTGCCACTACTTTATACTTACACACCCAGTGCCACTACTTTATACTTACACACCCAGTGCCACTACTTTATACTTACACACCCAGTGCCACTACTTTATACTTACACACCCAGAGTGCCACTACTTTATACTTACACACCCAGAGTGCCACTACTTTATACTTACACACCCAGAGTGCCACTACTTTATACTTACACACCCAGAGTGCCACTACTTTATACTTACACACCCAGTGCCACTACTTTATACTTACACACCCAGAGTGCCACTACTTTATACTTACACACCCAGAGTGCCACTACTTTATACTTACACACCCAGAGTGCCACTACTTTATACTTACACACAAAGTGCCACTACTTTATACTTACACACCCAGTGCCACTACTTTATACTTACACACCCAGTGCCACTACTTTATACTTACACACCCAGTGCCACTACTTTATACTTACACACCCAGAGTGCCACTACTTTATACTTACACACCCAGAGTGCCACTACTTTATACTTACACACCCAGAGTGCCACTACTTTATACTTACACACCCAGTGCCACTACTTTATACTTACACACCCAGTGCCACTACTTTATACTTACACACCCAGAGTGTCACTACTTTATACTTACACACCCAGTACCACTACTTTATACTTACACACCCAGTGCCACTACTTTATACTTACACACCCAGAGTGCCACTACTTTATACTTACACACCCAGAGTGCCACTACTTTATACTTACACACCCAGAATGCCACTACTTTATACTTACACACCCAGTGCCACTACTTTATACTTACACACCCAGTGCCACTACTTTATACTTACACACCCAGTGCCACTACTTTATACTTACACACCCAGTGCCACTACTTTATACTTACACACCCAGTGCCACTACTTTATACTTACACACCCAGTGCCACTACTTTATACTTACACACCCAGAGTGCCACTACTTTATACTTACACACCCAGAGTGCCACTACTTTATACTTACACACCCAGAGTGCCACCACTTTATACTTACACACCCAGAGTGCCACTACTGTATACTTACACACCCAGTGCCACTACTTTATACTTACACACCCAGAGTGCCACTACTTTATACTTATACACCCAGAGTGCCACTACTTTATACTTACACACCCAGAGTGCCACTACTTTATACTTACACACCCAGAGTGCCACTACTTCATACTTACACACCCAGAGTGCCACCACTTTATACTTACACACCCAGAGTGCCACCACTTTATACTTACACACCCAGAGTGCCACTACTTTATACTTACACACCCAGAGTGCCACTACTTTATACTTACACGCCCAGAGTGCCACTACTTTATACTTACACGCCCAGAGTGCCACTACTTTATACTTACACACCCAGAGTGCCACTACTTTATACTTACACACCCAGAGTGCCACTACTTTATACTTACACACCCAGAGTGCCACTACTTTATACTTACACACCCAGAGTGCCACTACTTTATACTTACACACCCAGAGTGCCACTACTTTATACTTACACACCCAGAGTGCCACTACTTTATACTTACACACCCAGAGTGCCACTACTTCATACTTACACACCCAGAGTGCCACCACTTTATACTTACACACCCAGAGTGCCACTACTTTATACTTACACGCCCAGAGTGCGACTACTTTATACTTACACGCCCAGAGTGCCACCACTTTATACTTACACACCCAGAGTGCCACCACTTTATACTTACACACCCAGAGTGCCACCACTTTATACTTACACACCCAGAGTGCCACCACTTTATACTTACACACCCAGAGTGCCACCACTTTATACTTACACACCCAGAGTGCCACTACTTTATACTTACACACCCAGAGTGCCACTACTTTATACTTACACACCCAGAGTGCCACTACTTTATACTTACACACCCAGAGTGCCACCACTTTATACTTACACACCCAGAGTGCCACTACTTTATACTTACACACCCAGAGTGCCACAACTTTATATTTACACACCCAGAGTGCCACCACTTTATACTTACACACCCAGAGTGCCACCACTTTATACTTACACACCCAGAGTGCCACCACTTTATACTTACACGCCCAGAGTGCCACCACTGTATACTTACACGCCCAGAGTGCCACTACTTTATACTTACACACCCAGTGCCACTACTTTATACTTACACGCCCAGAGTGCCACTACTTTATACTTACACGCCCAGAGTGCCACTACTTTATACTTACACGCCCAGAGTGCCACTACTTTATACTTACACGCCCAGAGTGCCACTACTTTATACTTACACGCCCAGAGTGCCACCACTTTATACTTACACACCCAGAGTGCCACCACTTTATACTTACACACCCAGAGTGCCACTACTTTATACTTACACACCCAGAGTGCCACTACTTTATACTTACACACCCAGAGTGCCACTACTTTATACTTACACACCCAGAGTGCCACTACTTTATACTTACACACCCAGAGTGCCACTACTTTATACTTACACACCCAGAGTGCCACTACTTTATACTTACACACCCAGAGTGCCACTACTTTATACTTACACACCCAGAGTGCCACTACTTTATACTTAAACACCCAGAGTGCCACTACTTTATACTTACACACCCAGAGTGCCACTACTTTATACTTACACACCCAGAGTGCCACTACTTTATACTTACACACCCAGAGTGCCACTACTTTATACTTACACACCCAGAGTGCCACTACTTTATACTTACACACCCAGAGTGACACTACTTTATACTTACACACCCAGAATGCCACTACTTTATACTTACACACCCAGAGTGCCACTACTTTATACTTACACACCCTGAGTGCCACTACTTTATACTTACACACCCAGATTGACACTACTTTATACTTACACACCCAGAGTGCCACCACTTTATATTTGCACACCCAGAGTGCCACTACTTTATACTTACACACCCAGAGAGCCACTACTTTATATTTGCACACCCAGAGTGCCACTACTTTATACTTACACACCCAGAGTGCCACTACTTTATACTTACACACCCAGAGTGCCACTACTTTATACTTACACACCCAGAGTGCCACTACTTTATACTTACACACCCAGTGCCACTACTTTATATTTACACACCCAGAGTGCCACTACTTTATACTTACACACCCAGAGTGCCACTACTTTATACTTACACACCCAGAGTGCCACTACTTTATACTTACACACCCAGAGTGCCACTACTTTATACTTACACACCCAGAGTGCCACTACTTTATATTTACACACCCAAAGTGCCACTACTTCATACTTACACACCCAGAGTGCCACTACTTTATACTTACACACCCAGTGCCACTACTTTATACTTACACACCCAGAGTGCCACCACTTTATACTTACACACCCTGAGTGCCACTACTTTATACTTACACACCCAGAGTGCCACTACTTTATACTTACACACCCAGAGTGCCACCACTTTATACTTACACACCCAGAGTGCCACTACTTTATATTTACACACCCAGAGTGCCACCACTTTATATTTACACACCTAGAGTGCCACCACTTTATATTTACACACCCTGAGTGCCACCACTTTATATTTACACACCCAGAGTGCCACCACTTTATATTTACACACCCAGAGTTCACTGCTTTATATTTACACACCCAGAGTGCCACCACTTTATATTTACACACCCTGAGTTCACTGCTTTATATTTACACACCCAGAGTTCACTGCTTTATATTTGCACACCCAGAGTGCCTCCACTTTATATTTACACACCCAGAGTGCCACAACTTTATACTTAGACACCCAGAGTGTCACTACTTTATACTTACACACCCAGAGTGCAAGCACTTTATATTTACACACACAGAGTGCCACTACTTTATATTTACACACTCAGAGTTCACTGCTTTATATTTACACACCCAGAGTTCACTGCTTTATATTTGCACACCCAGAGTGCCTCCACTTTATATTTACACACCCAGAGTGCCACAACTTTATATTTACACACCCAGAGTGCCACTACTTTATACTTACACACCCAGAGTGCCACTACTTTATATTTACACACCCAGAGTGCCACTACTTTATATTTACACACCCAGAGTGCCACTACTTTATATTTACACACCCAGAGTGCCACTACTTTATATTTACACACCCAGAGTGCCACTACTTTATATTTACACACCCAGAGTGCCACTACTTTATACTTACACACCCAGAGTGCCACTACTTTATATTTACACACCCAGAGTGCCACTACTTTATATTTACACACCCAGAGTGCCACTACTTTATACTTACACACCCAGAGTGCCACCACTTTTTTATTTACACACCCTGAGTGCCACCACTTTATATTTACACACCCAGAGTTCACTGCTTTATATTTACACACCCAGAGTCCACTGCTTTATATTTACACACCCAGAGTTCACTGCTTTATATTTACACACCCAGAGTGCCACCACTTTATATTTACACACCCAGAGTGCAACCACTTTATATTTACACACCCAGAGTGCCACCACTTTATATTTACACACCCAGCGTGCCACCACTTTATATTTACACACATAGAGTGCCACCACTTTATATTTACACACCCAGAGTGCAAGCACTTTATATTTACACACATAGAGTGCCACCACTTTATATTTACACACCCAGAGTGCAAGCACTTTATATTTACACACCCAGAGTGCAAGCACTTTATATTTACACACCCAGAGTGCAAGCACTTTATATTTACACACCCAGAGTGCAAGCACTTTATATTTACACACCCAGAGTGCAAGCACTTTATATTTACACACCCAGAGTGCAAGCACTTTATATTTACACAGCCAGAGTGCAAGCACTTTATATTTACACAGCCAGAGTGCAAGCACTTTTTCTTAAAGTTCCAGTTCCCTTTAGAGAAAGTGGGACGTGCTGCTCTCCCCCCCTCTCTCTCTTCTCTCCCCCATCCCCTCTCTCTGCCCCCCTCTCTCTCTTCTCTCCCCCCCCCCCTCTTTCTCTTCTCTCCCCTGGAATGCGCTTATAGATTAATTTCCCAGATAGCTCTCCGCCTCCCTCCCCCCTCTTCTCTCTCCCCACTCTTCTCCCGCTCCCCCCCCCTCTCTCTCTTCTCTCCCCTGGAATGCGCTTATCGATTAATTTCCCAGATAACTCTCCCCCCCTTGCTTATCTCCCCATCCTTCCTTCCTGTGTGTCAGTGGCAGTCCTTCCTTGCTAGAACCGCCTCCCCCCTATCTCCCCTCTCCTCTCTCTCTCTCCCCCCCTATCTCCCCTCTCCTCTCTCTCTCCCCCCCTTGCTTATCTCCCCATCCTTCCTTCCCTGTGTGTCAGTGGCAGTCCTTCCTTGCTAGAACCGCCTCCCCCCTCTCTCCCCTCTCCTCTCTCTCCCCCCCTCTATCTCCCCTCTCCTCTCTCTCTCCCCCCCTTGCTTATCTCCCCATCCCTCCTTCCCTGTGTGTCAGTGGCGGTCCTTCCTTGCTAGAACCGCCTCCCCCCCTCTCTCCCCTCTCCTCTCTCTCCCCCCCTTGCTTATCTCCCCATCCTTCCTTCCCTGTGTGTCAGTGGCAGTCCTTCCTTGCAGGACTGCCTCCCCCCCCTCTCCTCTCTCTCCCTCCTTGCTTATCTCCCCATCCTTCCTTCCCTGTGTGTCAGTGGCAGTCCTTCCTTGCTAGAACCGCCTCCCCCTATCTCCCCTCTCTCTCTCCCCCCCTGTCTCCCCTCTCTCTCCCCTCTCCTCTCTCCCCCCCTCTCCTCTCTCTCTCCCCTCTCCTCTCTCTCCCCCCCTTGCTAGAACCGCCTCCCCCCCTATCTCCCCTCTCCTCTCTCCCCTCTCCCTCTCCCCCCCTCTCTCCTCTCTCTCTCCCCCTATCTCCCCTCTCCTCTCTCTCTCCCCCCCTCCTCTCTCTCCCCCCCCCCTCTCTCTCCCCCCCCTTGCAGGACCGCCTCCCCTGGCTCATGTTCTAACCTCACAGGAATGTTCCAAGTGTTTGCAGATGTCAGGTTCCTGACAGGCTCCCCCTTTAACCCTTTTATCCCAGCGCCTATAGAATATCTCTATACATCGCACACTAGGAATAACGCCTATATACATATTTATGTATGAATGTACATACATAAAACACCATAGGGGAAAACGTATATAAAAATATGGCCCATATTTAAGTGTGCACGTACACACACGCGTGTGCATGTACACACACGCGTGTGCATGCATGTGGCTCCTTGGAATCCCCCCCTCCGCAAGAAATAGTTTCCCCCCTATAGATTTCCCCAATGCACTATTGGGATTTCCATCCACAATACATCAGTTCACCTATAGATTTCACAATACACTAATGGGATTGACGGCCGCAAGAAATAATCCCCCCTATATATTTCCCCAATACACTAATGGGATTTTCATCCACAATAAATCCTTTCCCCTATGGATTTCACAATACACTGATGGGGTAATAGGAGTTATTGGGGGGGTATATGGGGTAATAGGAGTTATTGGGGGGGTATATGGGGTAATAGGAGTTATTGGGGGGTATGTGGGGTAATAGGAGTTATTGGGGGGTATATGGGGTAATAGGAGTTATTGGGGGGTATATGGGGTAATAGGAGTTATTGGGGGGGGTATATGGGGTAATAGGAGTTATTGGGGGGGTATATGGGGTAATAGGAGTTATTGGGGGGGGGGTATATGGGGTAATAGGAGTTATTGGGGGGTATATGGGGTAATAGGAGTTATTGGGGGGGTATATGGGGTAATAGGAGTTATTGGGGGGGGTATATGGGGTAATAGGAGTTATTGGGGGGTATATGGGGTAATAGGAGTTATTGGGGGGTATATGGGGTAATAGGAGTTATTGGGGGGGGTATATGGGGTAATAGGAGGTATTGGGGGGGTATATGGGGTAATAGGAGGTATTGGGGGGGTATATGGGGTAATAGGAGGTATTGGGGGGGTATATGGGGTAATAGGAGGTATTGGGGGGGGGGTATGATGCAGGGTATCTACACACTGATAATGAAACTGAGACATGACGGTTCCCGGCGTCTGCAATCACCTGACGCCCCCCTCCCCCCCCCCCCCAAATCTCACACCCCCCTTCAGAGCGGCCATGCAGAAGGTGCGCCTGTCACAGTGAGTCTGTATAAAGAGTCTGACTCTTATATAAGAAAAGGGAGCATGGCAGGACACTGTGTTATACGCTGAGCAGCGCGTCTGTGTTATACGCAGGGCGGCGCGTCTGTGTTATACGCAGGGCGTCGCGTCTGTGTTATACGCAGGGAGGCGCGTCTGTGTTATACGCAGGGAGGCGCGTCTGTGTTATACGCAGGGAGGCGCGTCTGTTATACGCAGGGAGGCACGTCTGTGTTATACGCAGGGAGGCGCGTCTGTATACGCAGAGCAGCGCATCTGTGCAGCATGTCTGTGTTATACGCAGGGCGGCGCGTCTGTGTTATACGCAGGGCAGCACGTCTGTGTTATACGCAGGGCAGCGTGTCTGTGTTATACGCAGGGAGGCGCGTCTGTGTTATACGCAGGGAGGCGCGTCTATGTTATACGCAGGGAGGCGCGTCTGTGTTATACGCAGGGAGGCGCGTCTGTGTTATACGCAGGGAGGCGCGTCTGTGTTATACGCAGGGAGGCGCGTCTGTGTTATACGCAGGGAGGCGCGTCTGTGTTATGCGCAGAGCAGGATGGGGGTCTCTCCCCATTAATCACAGAGCAGAGAATGGGGGGGTCTCGGGCTGGGAGGGGGGGGGGGCAGGATGGGAGGGGGGGGCATTGTCTGCTTTTAGTTACCAACTTGGCATGGAAAAGATTTATGTTGCATCAGGTCACGGGGTCTGACTGATATAAATTACCCCCCCCCCCTCACATAGCTACCCCCCCCCTCACATAGCTACCCCCCTCCCCCCCTCACATAGCTACCCCCCTCCCCCCCCCCCCTCACATAGCTACCCCAGGCGGGGAGTCTGGCTGTCCCTCTGCTTAACCCTCTCATTCCCCTCCCTCTTCTCTATTATATGTAGTATGATCCCCTCATGCCTGTGTATTAGGAGGGGGTGAGAGGTACGTGTCCCTGATGTCTGTGTATTAGGAGGGGGTGAGACAGGTGCGTGTCCCTGATGCCTGTGTATTAGGAGGGGGTGAGAGGTACGTGTCCCTCATGCCTGTGTATTAGGAGGGGGTGAGAGCTACGTGTCCCTGATGCCTGTGTATTAGGAGGGGGTGAGAGGTGCGTGTCCCTGATGCCTGTGTATTAGGAGGGGGTGAGAGGTGCGTGTCCCTGATGCCTGTGTATTAGGAGGGGGTGAGAGGTACGTGTCCCTGTTGCCTGTGTATTAGGAGTGGGTGAGAGGTACGTGTCCCCGATGCCTGTGTATTAGGAGGGGGTGAGAGGTGCGTGTCCCTGATGCCTGTGTATTAGGAGGGGGTGAGAGGTACGTGTCCCTGATGCCTGTGTATTAGGAGGGGGTGAGAGGTACGTGTCCCTGATGCCTGTGTATTAGGAGGCACACACACATCCACCCAGCAATATCACACACACACACACACATACGCACGCACGCACACACTCCCCACCCAGCAATACCACACACACACACACACTCCCCGCCCAGCAATATCACACACACACACTCCCCACCCAGCAATATCACACACACACACACACTCCCCGCCCAGCAATATCACACACACACACTCCCCACCCAGCAATATCACACACACACACACACACACACTCCCCACCCAGCAATACCACACACACACACACACACACACACACACACACTCCCCACCCAGCAATATCACACACACACACACTCCCCGCCCAGCAATATCACACACACACACTCCCAACCCAGCAATATCACACACACACACACACACACACTCCCCACCCAGCAATATCACACACACACACACACACACTTACTCTCCACCCAGCAATATCACACACACACACACACACACACACACACACACACTCCCCACCCAGCAATACCACACACACACACACTCCCCACCCAGCAATACCACACACACACACACACACTCCCCACCCAGCAATACCACACACACACACACACACACTCCCCCACCCAGCAATATCACACACACACTCCCCACCCAGCAATATCACACACACACACACACACTCCCCACCCAGCAATATCACACACACACTCCCCACCCAGCAATATCACACACACACACACACTCCCCACCCAGCAATATCACACACACACACACACACACACACTCCCCACCCAGCAATATCACACACACACACACACACTCCCCACCAGCAATATCACACACACACACACACACTCCCCACCCAGCAATATCACACACACTCCCCACCCAGCAATATCTCACACACACACACACACACACACACACACACACACACACACACACACACACACACACAC
>NW_027455017.1:0-2500 GCF_040206685.1 Ascaphus truei | reverse complement strand
CTATATGTGTACCCGCTGGCACCTGACACCTCACACTATATGTGTACCCGCTGGCACCCTGACACCTCACACTATATGTGTACCCGCTGGCACCCTGACACCTCACACTATATGTGCCGCTGGCACCCTGACACCTCACACTATATGTGTACCCGCTGGCACCCCGACACCTCACACTATATGTGTACCCGCTGGCACCCTGACACCTCACACTATATGTGTACCCGCTGGCACCCTGACACCTCACACTATATGTGTACCCGCTGGCACCTTGACACCTCACACTATGTGTGTACCCGCTGGCACCCTGACACCTCACACTATGTGTGTACCCGCTGGCACCCTGACACCTCACACTATATGTGTACCCGCTGGCACCCTGACACCTCACACTATGTGTGTACCCGCTGGCACCCTGACACCTCACACTATATGTGTACCCGCTGGCACCCTGACACCTCACACTATGTGTGTACCCGCTGGCACCCTGACACCTCACACTATATGTGTACCCGCTGGCACCCTGACACCTCACACTATATGTGTACCGCTGGCACCCTGACACCTCACACTATATGTGTACCCGCTGGCACCCTGACACCTCACACTATATGTGTACCCGCTGGCACCCTGACACCTCACACTATGTGTGTACCCGCTGGCACCCTGACACCTCACACTATATGTGTACCCCGCTGGCACCCTGACACCTCACACTATATGTGTACCCGCTGGCACCCCGACACCTCACACTATATGTGTACCCGCTGGCACCCCGACACCTCACACTATATGTGTACCCGCTGGCACCTTGACACCTCACACTATATGTGTACCCGCTGGCACCCCGACACCTCACACTATATGTGTACCCGCTGGCACCCTGACACCTCACACTATGTGTGTACCCGCTGGCACCCTGACACCTCACACTATGT
Organism: Ascaphus truei; assembly: GCF_040206685.1. Lineage (NCBI taxonomy): Eukaryota > Metazoa > Chordata > Amphibia > Anura > Ascaphidae > Ascaphus > Ascaphus truei. The sequence continues at coordinate 1,562 of NW_027455017.1, read as the reverse complement.
GTGTACCCGCTGGCACCCTGACACCTCACACTATATGTGTACCCGCTGGCACCCTGACACCTCACACTATGTGTGTACCCGCTGGCACCCTGACACCTCACACTATGTGTGTACCCGCTGGCACCCTGACACCTCACACTATATGTGTACCCGCTGGCACCCCTGACACCTCACACTATGTGTGTACCCGCTGGCACCCCCGACACCTCACACTATGTGTGTACCCGCTGGCACCTGACACCTCACACTATATGTGTACCCGCTGGCACCCTGACACCTCACACTATATGTGTACCCGCTGGCACCCTGACACCTCACACTATATGTGTACCCGCTGGCACCCTGACACCTCACACTATGTGTGTACCCGCTGGCACCCTGACACCTCACACTATATGTGTACCCGCTGGCACCCCCGACACCTCACACTATAGTGTACCCGCTGGCACCCTGACACCTCACACTATACGTGTACCCGCTGGCAACCCCGACACCTCACACTATATGTGTACCCGCTGGCACCCCGACACCTCACACTATATGTGTACCCGCTGGCACCCCCGACACCTCACACTATATGTGTACCCGCTGGCACCCTGACACCTCACACTATGTGTGTACCCGCTGGCACCCTGACACCTCACACTATGTGTGTACCCGCTGGCACCCTGACACCTCACACTATATGTGTACCCGCTGGTACCCTGACACCTCACACTATGTGTGTACCCGCTGGCACCCTGACACCTCACACTATATGTGTACCCGCTGGCACCCTGACACCTCACACTATATGTGTACCCGCTGGCACCCTGACACCTCACACTATGTGTGTACCCGCTGGCACCCTGACACCTCACACTATATGTGTACCCGCTGGCACCCTGACACCTCACACTATGTGTGTACCCGCTGGCACCCTGACACCTCACACTATATGTGTACCCGCTGGCACCCTGACACCTCATTACACTATGTGTGTACCCGCTGGCACCCTGACACCTCACACTATATGTGTACCCGCTGGCACCCTGACACCTCACACTATGTGTGTACCCGCTGGCACCCCGACACCTCACACTATATGTGTACCCGCTGGCACCCTGACACCTCACACTATGTGTGTACCCGCTGGCACCCTGACACCTCACACTATATGTGTACCCGCTGGCACCCTGACACCCTCAACACTATATGTGTACCCGCTGGCACCCCTGACACCTCACACTATATGTGTACCCCGCTGGCACCCTGACACCTCACACTATATGTGTACCCGCTGGCACCCTGACACTCACACTATATGTGTACCCGCTGGCACCCCGACACCTCACAGGAGGGAAAGAGGGGGAGAGGAGGGAAAGAGGGGGAGAGGAGGGAAAGGTGGGAAAGTGTTGGAAGGGAGGAAAGAGGGGGAAGGGGGAGTAAGAAGCGGAGAGGGGGGAAAAGGGGACGAGAGAGAGAGGGAGAGACCAGACAGATAAAACGCCTATAGAGGAGAGAGAGAGAGAGGGAGAGGGAGAGAGAGAGAGAGAGAGAGAGAGAGAGGAGAGAGAGAGAGA
>NW_027455016.1:40000-48791 GCF_040206685.1 Ascaphus truei | reverse complement strand
AGGGTTGAAAGTTAGGGTTGAAAGTTAGGGTTGAAAGTTAGGGTTGACACTTAGGATTATTTTTCTATTTTTGTTTGGCCCAGGGTTATAGGGGAATACGAAAATTTAGGTATGTGACTCATTTGGGTACTAACCAATCAGAGAAGAGTTAGGGTTGAAAGTTAGGGTTGAAAGTTAGGGTTGAAAGTTAGGGTTGACACTTAGGATTATTTTTCTATTTTTGTTTGGCCCAGGGTTATAGGGGAATACGAAAATTTAGGTATGTGACTCATTTGAGTACTAACCAATCAGAGAAGAGTAAGGGTTGAAAGTTAGGGTTGAAAGTTAGGGTTGAAAGTTAGGGTTGAAAGTTAGGGTTGAAAGTTAGGGTTGAAAGTTAGGGTTGAAAGTTAGGGTTGAAAGTTAGGGTTGACACTTAGGATTATTTTTCTATTTTTGTTTGGCCCAGGGTTATAGGGGAATACGAAAATTTAGGTATGTGACTCATTTGGGTACTAACCAATCAGAGAAGAGTTAGGGTTGAAAGTTAGGGTTGAAAGTTAGGGTTGAAAGTTAGGATTATTTTTCTATTTTTGTTTGGCCCAGGGTTATAGGGGAATACGAAAATTTAGGTATGTGACTCATTTGGGTACTAACCAATCAGAGAAGAGTTAGGGTTGAAAGTTAGGGTTGAAAGTTAGGGTTGACACTTAGGATTATTTTTCTATTTTTGTTTGGCCCAGGGTTATAGGGGAATACGAAAATTTAGGTATGTGACTCATTTGGGTACTAACCAATCAGAGAAGAGTTAGGGTTGAAAGTTAGGGTTGAAAGTTAGGGTTGAAAGTTAGGGTTGACACTTAGGATTATTTTTCTATTTTTGTTTGGCCCAGGGTTATAGGGGAATACGAAAATTTAGGTATGTGACTCATTTGGGTACTAACCAATCAGAGAAGAGTTAGGGTTGAAAGTTAGGGTTGAAAGTTAGGGTTAGGGTTAGGGGTTAGGGTTAGGGTTAGGGTTAGGGTTAGGGTTAGGGTTAGGGTATTAGGGTTAGGGTTAGGGTTAGGGTTAGGGTTAGGGTTAGGGTATTAGGGTTAGGGTTAGGGTTAGGGTTAGGGTTAGGGTTAGGGTTAGGGTATTAGGGTTAGGGTTAGGGTTAGGGTTAGGGTTAGGGTTAGGGTTATAGGGGAATACGAAAATTTAGGTATGTGACTCATTTGGGTACTAACCAATCAGAGAAGAGTTAGGGTTGAAAGTTAGGGTTGAAAGTTAGGGTTGACACTTAGGATTATTTTTCTATTTTTGTTTGGCCCAGGGTTATAGGGGAATACGAAAATTTAGGTATGTGACTCATTTGGGTACTAACCAATCAGAGAAGAGTTAGGGTTGAAAGTTAGGGTTGAAAGTTAGGGTTGAAAGTTAGGGTTGACACTTAGGATTATTTTTCTATTTTTGTTTGGCCCAGGGTTATAGGGGAATACGAAAATTTAGGTATGTGACTCATTTGGGTACTAACCAATCAGAGAAGAGTTAGGGTTGAAAGTTAGGGTTGAAAGTTAGGGTTGAAAGTTAGGGTTGAAAGTTAGGGTTGAAAGTTAGGGTTGACACTTAGGATTATTTTTCTATTTTTGTTTGGCCCAGGGTTATAGGGGAATACGAAAATTTAGGTATGTGACTCATTTGGGTACTAACCAATCAGAGAAGAGTTAGGGTTGAAAGTTAGGGTTGAAAGTTAGGGTTGAAAGTTAGGGTTGACACTTAGGATTATTTTTCTATTTTTGTTTGGCCCAGGGTTATAGGGGAATACGAAAATTTAGGTATGTGACTCATTTGAGTACTAACCAATCAGAGAAGAGTAAGGGTTGAAAGTTAGGGTTGAAAGTTAGGGTTGAAAGTTAGGGTTGAAAGTTAGGGTTGAAAGTTAGGGATGAAAGTTAGGGTTGAAAGTTAGGGTTGACACTTAGGATTATTTTTCTATTTTTGTTTGGCCCAGGGTTATAGGGGAATACGAAAATTTAGGTATGTGACTCATTTGGGTACTAACCAATCAGAGAAGAGTTAGGGTTGAAAGTTAGGGTTGAAAGTTAGGGTTGACACTTAGGATTATTTTTCTATTTTTGTTTGGCCCAGGGTTATAGGGGAATACGAAAATTTAGGTATGTGACTCATTTGGGTACTAACCAATCAGAGAAGAGTTAGGGTTGAAAGTTAGGGTTGAAAGTTAGGGTTGAAAGTTAGGGTTGACACTTAGGATTATTTTTCTATTTTTGTTTGGCCCAGGGTTATAGGGGAATACAAAAATTTAGGTATATGACTCATTTGGGTACTAACCAATCAGAGAAGAGTTAGGGTTGAAAGTTAGGGTTGAAAGTTAGGGTTGAAAGTTAGGGTTGACACTTAGGATTATTTTTCTATTTTTGTTTGGCCCAGGGTTATAGGGGAATACGAAAATTTAGGTATGTGACTCATTTGGGTACTAACCAATCAGAGAAGAGTTAGGGTTGAAAGTTAGGGTTGAAAGTTAGGGTTGAAAGTTAGGGTTGAAAGTTAGGGTTGACACTTAGGATTATTTTTCTATTTTTGTTTGGCCCAGGGTTATAGGGGAATACGAAAATTTAGGTATGTGACTCATTTGGGTACTAACCAATCAGAGAAGAGTTAGGGTTGAAAGTTAGGGTTGAAAGTTAGGGTTGAAAGTTAGGGTTGACACTTAGGATTATTTTTCTATTTTTGTTTGGCCCAGGGTTATAGGGGAATACGAAAATTTAGGTATGTGACTCATTTGGGTACTAACCAATCAGAGAAGAGTTAGGGTTGAAAGTTAGGGTTGAAAGTTAGGGTTGAAAGTTAGGATTATTTTTCTATTTTTGTTTGGCCCAGGGTTATAGGGGAATACGAAAATGTAGGTATGTGACTCATTTGGGTACTAACCAATCAGAGAAGAGTTAGGGTTGAAAGTTAGGGTTGAAAGTTAGGGTTGAAAGTTAGGGTTGAAAGTTAGGGTTGACACTTAGGATTATTTTTCTATTTTTGTTTGGCCCAGGGTTATAGGGGAATACGAAAATTTAGGTATGTGACTCATTTGGGTACTAACCAATCAGAGAAGAGTTAGGGTTGAAAGTTAGGGTTGAAAGTTAGGGTTGAAAGTTAGGGTTGACACTTAGGATTATTTTCCTATTTTTGTTTGGCCCAGGGTTATAGGGGAATACGAAAATTTAGGTATGTGACTCATTTGGGTACTAACCAATCAGAGAAGAGTTAGGGTTAGTGTTCAAAGTTAGGGTTGACCCTTATGATTATTTTTGTATTTGTGTTAGGGTTAGGGTTAGGGTTAGGGTTATAGGGGAATACGAAAATTTAGGTATGTGACTCATTTGGGTACTAACCAATCAGAGAAGAGTTAGGGTTGAAAGTTAGGGTTGAAAGTTAGGGTTGAAAGTTAGGGTTGAAAGTTAGGGTTGAAAGTTAGGATTATTTTTCTATTTTTGTTTGGCCCAGGGTTATAGGGGAATACGAAAATTTAGGTATGTGACTCATTTGGGTACTAACCAATCAGAGAAGAGTTAGGGTTGAAAGTTAGGGTTGAAAGTTAGGGTTGACACTTAGGATTATTTTTCTATTTTTGTTTGGCCCAGGGTTATAGGGGAATACGAAAATTTAGGTATGTGACTCATTTGGGTACTAACCAATCAGAGAAGAGTTAGGGTTGAAAGTTAGGGTTAGGGTTAGGGTTAGGGTTAGGGTTATAGGGGAATACGAAAATTTAGGTATGTGACTCATTTGGGTACTAACCAATCAGAGAAGAGTTAGGGTTGAAAGTTAGGGTTGAAAGTTAGGGTTGAAAGTTAGGGTTGACACTTAGGATTATTTTTCTATTTTTGTTTGGCCCAGGGTTATAGGGGAATACGAAAATTTAGGTATGTGACTCATTTGGGTACTAACCAATCAGAGAAGAGTTAGGGTTGAAAGTTAGGGTTGAAAGTTAGGGTTGAAAGTTAGGGTTGACACTTAGGATTATTTTTCTATTTTTGTTTGGCCCAGGGTTATAGGGGAATACGAAAATTTAGGTATGTGACTCATTTGGGTACTAACCAATCAGAGAAGAGTTAGGGTTGAAAGTTAGGGTTGAAAGTTAGGGTTGAAAGTTAGGGTTGAAAGTTAGGGTTGAAAGTTAGGGTTGAAAGTTAGGGTTGACACTTAGGATTATTTTTCTATTTTTGTTTGGCCCAGGGTTATAGGGGAATACGAAAATTTAGGTATGTGACTCATTTGGGTACTAACCAATCAGAGAAGAGTTAGGGTTGAAAGTTAGGGTTGAAAGTTAGGGTTGAAAGTTAGGGTTGACACTTAGGATTATTTTTCTATTTTTGTTTGGCCCAGGGTTATAGGGGAATACGAAAATTTAGGTATGTGACTCATTTGAGTACTAACCAATCAGAGAAGAGTAAGGGTTGAAAGTTAGGGTTGAAAGTTAGGGTTGAAAGTTAGGGTTGAAAGTTAGGGTTGAAAGTTAGGGTTGAAAGTTAGGGTTGAAAGTTAGGGTTGAAAGTTAGGGTTGACACTTAGGATTATTTTTCTATTTTTGTTTGGCCCAGGGTTATAGGGGAATACGAAAATTTAGGTATGTGACTCATTTGGGTACTAACCAATCAGAGAAGAGTTAGGGTTGAAAGTTAGGGTTGAAAGTTAGGGTTGAAAGTTAGGATTATTTTTCTATTTTTGTTTGGCCCAGGGTTATAGGGGAATACGAAAATTTAGGTATGTGACTCATTTGGGTACTAACCAATCAGAGAAGAGTTAGGGTTGAAAGTTAGGGTTGAAAGTTAGGGTTGACACTTAGGATTATTTTTCTATTTTTGTTTGGCCCAGGGTTATAGGGGAATACGAAAATTTAGGTATGTGACTCATTTGGGTACTAACCAATCAGAGAAGAGTTAGGGTTGAAAGTTAGGGTTGAAAGTTAGGGTTGAAAGTTAGGGTTGACACTTAGGATTATTTTTCTATTTTTGTTTGGCCCAGGGTTATAGGGGAATACGAAAATTTAGGTATGTGACTCATTTGGGTACTAACCAATCAGAGAAGAGTTAGGGTTGAAAGTTAGGGTTGAAAGTTAGGGTTAGGGTTAGGGGTTAGGGTTAGGGTTAGGGTTAGGGTTAGGGTTAGGGTTAGGGTATTAGGGTTAGGGTTAGGGTTAGGGTTAGGGTTAGGGTTAGGGTATTAGGGTTAGGGTTAGGGTTAGGGTTAGGGTTAGGGTTAGGGTTAGGGTATTAGGGTTAGGGTTAGGGTTAGGGTTAGGGTTAGGGTTAGGGTTATAGGGGAATACGAAAATTTAGGTATGTGACTCATTTGGGTACTAACCAATCAGAGAAGAGTTAGGGTTGAAAGTTAGGGTTGAAAGTTAGGGTTGACACTTAGGATTATTTTTCTATTTTTGTTTGGCCCAGGGTTATAGGGGAATACGAAAATTTAGGTATGTGACTCATTTGGGTACTAACCAATCAGAGAAGAGTTAGGGTTGAAAGTTAGGGTTGAAAGTTAGGGTTGAAAGTTAGGGTTGACACTTAGGATTATTTTTCTATTTTTGTTTGGCCCAGGGTTATAGGGGAATACGAAAATTTAGGTATGTGACTCATTTGGGTACTAACCAATCAGAGAAGAGTTAGGGTTGAAAGTTAGGGTTGAAAGTTAGGGTTGAAAGTTAGGGTTGAAAGTTAGGGTTGAAAGTTAGGGTTGACACTTAGGATTATTTTTCTATTTTTGTTTGGCCCAGGGTTATAGGGGAATACGAAAATTTAGGTATGTGACTCATTTGGGTACTAACCAATCAGAGAAGAGTTAGGGTTGAAAGTTAGGGTTGAAAGTTAGGGTTGAAAGTTAGGGTTGACACTTAGGATTATTTTTCTATTTTTGTTTGGCCCAGGGTTATAGGGGAATACGAAAATTTAGGTATGTGACTCATTTGAGTACTAACCAATCAGAGAAGAGTAAGGGTTGAAAGTTAGGGTTGAAAGTTAGGGTTGAAAGTTAGGGTTGAAAGTTAGGGTTGAAAGTTAGGGATGAAAGTTAGGGTTGAAAGTTAGGGTTGACACTTAGGATTATTTTTCTATTTTTGTTTGGCCCAGGGTTATAGGGGAATACGAAAATTTAGGTATGTGACTCATTTGGGTACTAACCAATCAGAGAAGAGTTAGGGTTGAAAGTTAGGGTTGAAAGTTAGGGTTGACACTTAGGATTATTTTTCTATTTTTGTTTGGCCCAGGGTTATAGGGGAATACGAAAATTTAGGTATGTGACTCATTTGGGTACTAACCAATCAGAGAAGAGTTAGGGTTGAAAGTTAGGGTTGAAAGTTAGGGTTGAAAGTTAGGGTTGACACTTAGGATTATTTTTCTATTTTTGTTTGGCCCAGGGTTATAGGGGAATACAAAAATTTAGGTATATGACTCATTTGGGTACTAACCAATCAGAGAAGAGTTAGGGTTGAAAGTTAGGGTTGAAAGTTAGGGTTGAAAGTTAGGGTTGACACTTAGGATTATTTTTCTATTTTTGTTTGGCCCAGGGTTATAGGGGAATACGAAAATTTAGGTATGTGACTCATTTGGGTACTAACCAATCAGAGAAGAGTTAGGGTTGAAAGTTAGGGTTGAAAGTTAGGGTTGAAAGTTAGGGTTGAAAGTTAGGGTTGACACTTAGGATTATTTTTCTATTTTTGTTTGGCCCAGGGTTATAGGGGAATACGAAAATTTAGGTATGTGACTCATTTGGGTACTAACCAATCAGAGAAGAGTTAGGGTTGAAAGTTAGGGTTGAAAGTTAGGGTTGAAAGTTAGGGTTGACACTTAGGATTATTTTTCTATTTTTGTTTGGCCCAGGGTTATAGGGGAATACGAAAATTTAGGTATGTGACTCATTTGGGTACTAACCAATCAGAGAAGAGTTAGGGTTGAAAGTTAGGGTTGAAAGTTAGGGTTGAAAGTTAGGATTATTTTTCTATTTTTGTTTGGCCCAGGGTTATAGGGGAATACGAAAATGTAGGTATGTGACTCATTTGGGTACTAACCAATCAGAGAAGAGTTAGGGTTGAAAGTTAGGGTTGAAAGTTAGGGTTGAAAGTTAGGGTTGAAAGTTAGGGTTGACACTTAGGATTATTTTTCTATTTTTGTTTGGCCCAGGGTTATAGGGGAATACGAAAATTTAGGTATGTGACTCATTTGGGTACTAACCAATCAGAGAAGAGTTAGGGTTGAAAGTTAGGGTTGAAAGTTAGGGTTGAAAGTTAGGGTTGACACTTAGGATTATTTTCCTATTTTTGTTTGGCCCAGGGTTATAGGGGAATACGAAAATTTAGGTATGTGACTCATTTGGGTACTAACCAATCAGAGAAGAGTTAGGGTTAGTGTTCAAAGTTAGGGTTGACCCTTATGATTATTTTTGTATTTGTGTTAGGGTTAGGGTTAGGGTTAGGGTTATAGGGGAATACGAAAATTTAGGTATGTGACTCATTTGGGTACTAACCAATCAGAGAAGAGTTAGGGTTGAAAGTTAGGGTTGAAAGTTAGGGTTGAAAGTTAGGGTTGAAAGTTAGGGTTGAAAGTTAGGATTATTTTTCTATTTTTGTTTGGCCCAGGGTTATAGGGGAATACGAAAATTTAGGTATGTGACTCATTTGGGTACTAACCAATCAGAGAAGAGTTAGGGTTGAAAGTTAGGGTTGAAAGTTAGGGTTGACACTTAGGATTATTTTTCTATTTTTGTTTGGCCCAGGGTTATAGGGGAATACGAAAATTTAGGTATGTGACTCATTTGGGTACTAACCAATCAGAGAAGAGTTAGGGTTGAAAGTTAGGGTTAGGGTTAGGGTTAGGGTTAGGGTTATAGGGGAATACGAAAATTTAGGTATGTGACTCATTTGGGTACTAACCAATCAGAGAAGAGTTAGGGTTGAAAGTTAGGGTTGAAAGTTAGGGTTGAAAGTTAGGGTTGACACTTAGGATTATTTTTCTATTTTTGTTTGGCCCAGGGTTATAGGGGAATACGAAAATTTAGGTATGTGACTCATTTGGGTACTAACCAATCAGAGAAGAGTTAGGGTTGAAAGTTAGGGTTGAAAGTTAGGGTTGAAAGTTAGGGTTGACACTTAGGATTATTTTTCTATTTTTGTTTGGCCCAGGGTTATAGGGGAATACGAAAATTTAGGTATGTGACTCATTTGGGTACTAACCAATCAGAGAAGAGTTAGGGTTGAAAGTTAGGGTTGAAAGTTAGGGTTGAAAGTTAGGGTTGAAAGTTAGGGTTGAAAGTTAGGGTTGAAAGTTAGGGTTGACACTTAGGATTATTTTTCTATTTTTGTTTGGCCCAGGGTTATAGGGGAATACGAAAATTTAGGTATGTGACTCATTTGGGTACTAACCAATCAGAGAAGAGTTAGGGTTGAAAGTTAGGGTTGAAAGTTAGGGTTGAAAGTTAGGGTTGACACTTAGGATTATTTTTCTATTTTTGTTTGGCCCAGGGTTATAGGGGAATACGAAAATTTAGGTATGTGACTCATTTGAGTACTAACCAATCAGAGAAGAGTAAGGGTTGAAAGTTAGGGTTGAAAGTTAGGGTTGAAAGTTAGGGTTGAAAGTTAGGGTTGAAAGTTAGGGTTGAAAGTTAGGGTTGAAAGTTAGGGTTGAAAGTTAGGGTTGACACTTAGGATTATTTTTCTATTTTTGTTTGGCCCAGGGTTATAGGGGAATACGAAAATTTAGGTATGTGACTCATTTGGGTACTAACCAATCAGAGAAGAGTTAGGGTTGAAAGTTAGGGT
>NW_027455016.1:0-32500 GCF_040206685.1 Ascaphus truei | reverse complement strand
TCTATTTTTGTTTGGCCCAGGGTTATAGGGGAATACGAAAATTTAGGTATGTGACTCATTTGGGTACTAACCAATCAGAGAAGAGTTAGGGTTGAAAGTTAGGGTTGAAAGTTAGGGTTGAAAGTTAGGGTTGACACTTAGGATTATTTTTCTATTTTTGTTTGGCCCAGGGTTATAGGGGAATACGAAAATTTAGGTATGTGACTCATTTGGGTACTAACCAATCAGAGAAGAGTTAGGGTTGAAAGTTAGGGTTGAAAGTTAGGGTTGAAAGTTAGGGTTGAAAGTTAGGGTTGAAAGTTAGGGTTGACACTTAGGATTATTTTTCTATTTTTGTTTGGCCCAGGGTTATAGGGGAATACGAAAATTTAGGTATGTGACTCATTTGGGTACTAACCAATCAGAGAAGAGTTAGGGTTGAAAGTTAGGGTTGAAAGTTAGGGTTGAAAGTTAGGGTTAGGGTTAGGGTTAGGGTTAGGGTTAGGGTTAGGGTTAGGGTTAGGGTTAGGGTTAGGGTTAGGGTTAGGGTTAGGGTTAGGGTTAGGGTTAGGGTTATAGGGGAATACGAAAATTTAGGTATGTGACTCATTTGGGTACTAACCAATCAGAGAAGAGTTAGGGTTGAAAGTTAGGGTTGAAAGTTAGGGTTGAAAGTTAGGGTTGAAAGTTAGGGTTGAAAGTTAGGGTTGACACTTAGGATTATTTTTCTATTTTTGTTTGGCCCAGGGTTATAGGGGAATACGAAAATTTAGGTATGTGACTCATTTGGGTACTAACCAATCAGAGAAGAGTTAGGGTTGAAAGTTAGGGTTGAAAGTTAGGGTTGAAAGTTAGGGTTGAAAGTTAGGGTTGAAAGTTAGGGTTGAAAGTTAGGGTTGACACTTAGGATTATTTTTCTATTTTTGTTTGGCCCAGGGTTATAGGGGAATACGAAAATTTAGGTATGTGACTCATTTGGGTACTAACCAATCAGAGAAGAGTTAGGGTTGAAAGTTTGGGTTGAAAGTTAGGGTTAGGGTTAGGGTTAGGGTTAGGGTTAGGGTTATAGGGGAATACGAAAATTTAGGTATGTGACTCATTTGGGTACTAACCAATCAGAGAAGAGTTAGGGTTGAAAGTTAGGGTTGAAAGTTAGGGTTGGGGTTAGGGTTAGGGTTAGGGTTAGGGTTAGGGTTAGGGTTAGGGTTAGGGTTAGGGTTAGGGTTAGGGTTAGGGTTAGGGTTAGGGTTAGGGTTAGGGTTAGGGTTAGGGTTAGGGTTAGGGTTAGGGTTAGGGTTAGGGTTAGGGTTAGGGTTAGGGTTAGGGTTAGGGTTATAGGGGAATACGAAAATTTAGGTATGTGACTCATTTGGGTACTAACCAATCAGAGAAGAGTTAGTGTTGAAAGTTAGGGTTGAAAGTTAGGGTTGAAAGTTAGGGTTAGGGTTAGGGTTAGGGTTAGGGTTAGGGTTATAGGGGAATACGAAAATTTAGGTATGTGACTCATTTGGGTACTAACCAATCAGAGAAGAGTTAGGGTTGAAAGTTAGGGTTGAAAGTTAGGGTTGACACTTAGGATTATTTTTCTATTTTTGTTTGGCCCAGGGTTATAGGGGAATACGAAAATTTAGGTATGTGACTCATTTGGGTACTAACCAATCAGAGAAGAGTTAGGGTTAGGGTTAGGGTTAGGGTTAGGGTTAGGGTTAGGGTTAGGGTTAGGGTTATAGGGGAATACGAAAATTTAGGTATGTGACTCATTTGGGTACTAACCAATCAGAGAAGAGTTAGGGTTAGGGTTAGGGTTAGGGTTAGGGTTAGGGTTAGGGTTAGGGTTAGGGTTATAGGGGAATACGAAAATTTAGGTATGTGACTCATTTGGGTACTAACCAATCAGAGAAGAGTTAGGGTTGAAAGTTAGGGTTGAAAGTTAGGGTTGAAAGTTAGGGTTGAAAGTTAGGGTTGAAAGTTAGGGTTGAAAGTTAGGGTTGACACTTAGGATTATTTTTCTATTTTTGTTTGGCCCAGGGTTATAGGGGAATACGAAAATTTAGGTATGTGACTCATTTGGGTACTAACCAATCAGAGAAGAGTTAGGGTTGAAAGTTAGGGTTGAAAGTTAGGGTTGAAAGTTAGGGTTGAAAGTTAGGGTTGACACTTAGGATTATTTTTCTATTTTTGTTTGGCCCAGGGTTATAGGGGAATACGAAAATTTAGGTATGTGACTCATTTGGGTACTAACCAATCAGAGAAGAGTTAGGGTTGAAAGTTAGGGTTGAAAGTTAGGGTTGAAAGTTAGGGTTGAAAGTTAGGGTTGAAAGTTAGGATTATTTTTCTATTTTTGTTTGGCCCAGGGTTATAGGGGAATACGAAAATTTAGGTATGTGACTCATTTGGGTACTAACCAATCAGAGAAGAGTTAGGGTTGAAAGTTAGGGTTGAAAGTTAGGGTTGAAAGTTAGGGTTGACACTTAGGATTATTTTTCTATTTTTGTTTGGCCCAGGGTTATAGGGGAATACGAAAATTTAGGTATGTGACTCATTTGGGTACTAACCAATCAGAGAAGAGTTAGGGTTGAAAGTTAGGGTTGAAAGTTAGGGTTGAAAGTTAGGGTTGAAAGTTAGGGTTGACACTTAGGATTATTTTTCGATTTTTGTTTGGCCCAGGGTTATAGGGGAATACGAAAATTTAGGTATGTGACTCATTTGGGTACTAACCAATCAGAGAAGAGTTAGGGTTGAAAGTTAGGGTTGAAAGTTAGGGTTGAAAGTTAGGGTTGACACTTAGGATTATTTTTCTATTTTTGTTTGGCCCAGGGTTATAGGGGAATACGAAAATTTAGGTATGTGACTCATTTGGGTACTAACCAATCAGAGAAGAGTTAGGGTTGAAAGTTAGGGTTGAAAGTTAGGGTTGAAAGTTAGGGTTGAAAGTTAGGATTATTTTTCTATTTTTGTTTGGCCCAGGGTTATAGGGGAATACGAAAATTTAGGTATGTGACTCATTTGGGTACTAACCAATCAGAGAAGAGTTAGGGTTGAAAGTTAGGGTTGAAAGTTAGGGTTGAAAGTTAGGGTTGAAAGTTAGGGTTGACATTTAGGATTATTTTTCTATTTTTGTTTGGCCCAGGGTTATAGGGGAATACGAAAATTTAGGTATGTGACTCATTTGGGTACTAACCAATCAGAGAAGAGTTAGGGTTGAAAGTTAGGGTTGAAAGTTAGGGTTGAAAGTTAGGGTTGAAAGTTAGGGTTGAAAGTTAGGGTTGACACTTAGGATTATTTTTCTATTTTTGTTTGGCCCAGGGTTATAGGGGAATACGAAAATTTAGGTATGTGACTCATTTGGGTACTAACCAATCAGAGAAGAGTTAGGGTTGAAAGTTAGGGTTGAAAGTTAGGGTTGAAAGTTAGGGTTGAAAGTTAGGGTTGAAAGTTAGGGTTGACACTTAGGATTATTTTTCGATTTTTGTTTGGCCCAGGGTTATAGGGGAATACGAAAATTTAGGTATGTGACTCATTTGGGTACTAACCAATCAGAGAAGAGTTAGGGTTGAAAGTTAGGGTTGAAAGTTAGGGTTGAAAGTTAGGGTTGAAAGTTAGGGTTGAAAGTTAGGGTTGAAAGTTAGGATTATTTTTCTATTTTTGTTTGGCCCAGGGTTATAGGGGAATACGAAAATTTAGGTATGTGACTCATTTGGGTACTAACCAATCAGAGAAGAGTTAGGGTTGAAAGTTAGGGTTGAAAGTTAGGGTTGAAAGTTAGGGTTGACACTTAGGATTATTTTTCTATTTTTGTTTGGCCCAGGGTTATAGGGGAATACGAAAATTTAGGTATGTGACTCATTTGGGTACTAACCAATCAGAGAAGAGTTAGGGTTGAAAGTTAGGGTTGAAAGTTAGGGTTGAAAGTTAGGGTTGACACTTAGGATTATTTTTCTATTTTTGTTTGGCCCAGGGTTATAGGGGAATACGAAAATTTAGGTATGTGACTCATTTGGGTACTAACCAATCAGAGAAGAGTTAGGGTTGAAAGTTAGGGTTGAAAGTTAGGGTTGAAAGTTAGGGTTGAAAGTTAGGGTTGAAAGTTAGGGTTGAAAGTTAGGATTATTTTTCTATTTTTGTTTGGCCCAGGGTTATAGGGGAATACGAAAATTTAGGTATGTGACTCATTTGGGTACTAACCAATCAGAGAAGAGTTAGGGTTGAAAGTTAGGGTTGAAAGTTAGGGTTGAAAGTTAGGGTTGACACTTAGGATTATTTTTCTATTTTTGTTTGGCCCAGGGTTATAGGGGAATACGAAAATTTAGGTATGTGACTCATTTGGGTACTAACCAATCAGAGAAGAGTTAGGGTTGAAAGTTAGGGTTGAAAGTTAGGGTTGAAAGTTAGGGTTGAAAGTTAGGGTTGACACTTAGGATTATTTTTCTATTTTTGTTTGGCCCAGGGTTATAGGGGAATACGAAAATTTAGGTATGTGACTCATTTGGGTACTAACCAATCAGAGAAGAGTTAGGGTTGAAAGTTAGGGTTGAAAGTTAGGGTTGAAAGTTAGGGTTGACACTTAGGATTATTTTTCTATTTTTGTTTGGCCCAGGGTTATAGGGGAATACGAAAATTTAGGTATGTGACACATTTGGGTACTAACCAATCAGAGAAGAGTTAGGGTTGAAAGTTAGGGGTGAAAGTTAGGGTTGAAAGTTAGGGTTGAAAGTTAGGGTTGAAAGTTAGGGTTGAAAGTTAGGGTTGACACTTTTAGGGTTAGGGTTAGGGTTAGGGTTAGGGTTATAGGGGAATACGAAAATTTAGGTATGTGACTCATTTGGGTACTAACCAATCAGAGAAGAGTTAGGGTTGAAAGTTAGGGTTGAAAGTTAGGGTTGAAAGTTAGGGTTGACACTTAGGATTATTTTTCTATTTTTGTTTGGCCCAGGGTTATAGGGGAATACGAAAATTTAGGTATGTGACTCATTTGGGTACTAACCAATCAGAGAAGAGTTAGGGTTGAAAGTTAGGGTTGAAAGTTAGGGTTGAAAGTTAGGGTTGAAAGTTAGGGTTGAAAGTTAGGATTATTTTTCTATTTTTGTTTGGCCCAGGGTTATAGGGGAATACGAAAATTTAGGTATGTGACTCATTTGGGTACTAACCAATCAGAGAAGAGTTAGGGTTGAAAGTTAGGGTTGAAAGTTAGGGTTGAAAGTTAGGGTTGACACTTAGGATTATTTTTCTATTTTTGTTTGGCCCAGGGTTATAGGGGAATACGAAAATTTAGGTATGTGACTCATTTGGGTACTAACCAATCAGAGAAGAGTTAGGGTTGAAAGTTAGGGTTGAAAGTTAGGGTTGAAAGTTAGGGTTGAAAGTTAGGGTTGACACTTAGGATTATTTTTCTATTTTTGTTTGGCCCAGGGTTATAGGGGAATACGAAAATTTAGGTATGTGACTCATTTGGGTACTAACCAATCAGAGAAGAGTTAGGGTTGAAAGTTAGGGTTGAAAGTTAGGGTTGAAAGTTAGGGTTGAAAGTTAGGGTTGACACTTAGGATTATTTTTCTATTTTTGTTTGGCCCAGGGTTATAGGGGAATACGAAAATTTAGGTATGTGACTCATTTGGGTACTAACCAATCAGAGAAGAGTTAGGGTTGAAAGTTAGGGTTGAAAGTTAGGGTTGAAAGTTAGGGTTGAAAGTTAGGGTTGAAAGTTAGGGTTGACACTTAGGATTATTTTTCGATTTTTGTTTGGCCCAGGGTTATAGGGGAATACGAAAATTTAGGTATGTGACTCATTTGGGTACTAACCAATCAGAGAAGAGTTAGGGTTGAAAGTTAGGGTTGAAAGTTAGGGTTGAAAGTTAGGGTTGAAAGTTAGGGTTGAAAGTTAGGGTTGACACTTAGGATTATTTTTCTATTTTTGTTTGGCCCAGGGTTATAGGGGAATACGAAAATTTAGGTATGTGACTCATTTGGGTACTAACCAATCAGAGAAGAGTTAGGGTTGAAAGTTAGGGTTGAAAGTTAGGGTTGAAAGTTAGGGTTGAAAGTTAGGGTTGACACTTAGGATTATTTTTCTATTTTTGTTTGGCCCAGGGTTATAGGGGAATACGAAAATTTAGGTATGTGACTCATTTGGGTACTAACCAATCAGAGAAGAGTTAGGGTTGAAAGTTAGGGTTGAAAGTTAGGGTTGAAAGTTAGGGTTGAAAGTTAGGATTATTTTTCTATTTTTGTTTGGCCAAGGGTTATAGGGGAATACGAAAATTTAGGTATGTGACTCATTTGGGTACTAACCAATCAGAGAAGAGTTAGGGTTGAAAGTTAGGGTTGAAAGTTAGGGTTGAAAGTTAGGGTTGACACTTAGGATTATTTTTCTATTTTTGTTTGGCCCAGGGTTATAGGGGAATACGAAAATTTAGGTATGTGACTCATTTGGGTACTAACCAATCAGAGAAGAGTTAGGGTTGAAAGTTAGGGTTGAAAGTTAGGGTTGAAAGTTAGGGTTGAAAGTTAGGGTTGAAAGTTAGGGTTGACACTTAGGATTATTTTTCTATTTTTGTTTGGCCCAGGGTTATAGGGGAATACGAAAATTTAGGTATGTGACTCATTTGGGTACTAACCAATCAGAGAAGAGTTAGGGTTGAAAGTTAGGGTTGAAAGTTAGGGTTGAAAGTTAGGGTTGAAAGTTAGGGTTGACACTTAGGATTATTTTTCTATTTTTGTTTGGCCCAGGGTTATAGGGGAATACGAAAATTTAGGTATGTGACTCATTTGGGTACTAACCAATCAGAGAAGAGTTAGGGTTGAAAGTTAGGGTTGAAAGTTAGGGTTGAAAGTTAGGGTTGAAAGTTAGGGTTGAAAGTTAGGGTTGACACTTAGGATTATTTTTCTATTTTTGTTTGGCCCAGGGTTATAGGGGAATACGAAAATTTAGGTATGTGACTCATTTGGGTACTAACCAATCAGAGAAGAGTTAGGGTTGAAAGTTAGGGTTGAAAGTTAGGGTTGAAAGTTAGGGTTGAAAGTTAGGGTTGACACTTAGGATTATTTTTCTATTTTTGTTTGGCCCAGGGTTATAGGGGAATACGAAAATTTAGGTATGTGACTCATTTGGGTACTAACCAATCAGAGAAGAGTTAGGGTTGAAAGTTAGGGTTGAAAGTTAGGGTTGAAAGTTAGGGTTGAAAGTTAGGGTTGAAAGTTAGGGTTGACACTTAGGATTATTTTTCTATTTTTGTTTGGCCCAGGGTTATAGGGGAATACGAAAATTTAGGTATGTGACTCATTTGGGTACTAACCAATCAGAGAAGAGTTAGGGTTGAAAGTTAGGGTTGAAAGTTAGGGTTGAAAGTTAGGGTTGAAAGTTAGGGTTGACACTTAGGATTATTTTTCTATTTTTGTTTGGCCCAGGGTTATAGGGGAATACGAAAATTTAGGTATGTGACTCATTTGGGTACTAACCAATCAGAGAAGAGTTAGGGTTGAAAGTTAGGGTTGAAAGTTAGGGTTGAAAGTTAGGGTTGAAAGTTAGGATTATTTTTCTATTTTTGTTTGGCCAAGGGTTATAGGGGAATACGAAAATTTAGGTATGTGACTCATTTGGGTACTAACCAATCAGAGAAGAGTTAGGGTTGAAAGTTAGGGTTGAAAGTTAGGGTTGAAAGTTAGGGTTGAAAGTTAGGGTTGACACTTAGGATTATTTTTCTATTTTTGTTTGGCCCAGGGTTATAGGGGAATACGAAAATTTAGGTATGTGACTCATTTGGGTACTAACCAATCAGAGAAGAGTTAGGGTTGAAAGTTAGGGTTGAAAGTTAGGGTTGAAAGTTAGGGTTGAAAGTTAGGGTTGAAAGTTAGGGTTGAAAGTTAGGGTTGACACTTAGGATTATTTTTCTATTTTTGTTTGGCCCAGGGTTATAGGGGAATACGAAAATTTAGGTATGTGACTCATTTGGGTACTAACCAATCAGAGAAGAGTTAGGGTTGAAAGTTAGGGTTGAAAGTTAGGGTTGAAAGTTAGGGTTGAAAGTTAGGGTTGACACTTAGGATTATTTTTCTATTTTTGTTTGGCCCAGGGTTATAGGGGAATACGAAAATTTAGGTATGTGACTCATTTGGGTACTAACCAATCAGAGAAGAGTTAGGGTTGAAAGTTAGGGTTGAAAGTTAGGGTTGAAAGTTAGGGTTAGGGTTAGGGTTAGGGTTAGGGTTAGGGTTAGGGTTAGGGTTAGGGTTAGGGTTATAGGGGAATACGAAAATTTAGGTATGTGACTCATTTGGGTACTAACCAATCAGAGAAGAGTTAGGGTTGAAAGTTAGGGTTGAAAGTTAGGGTTGAAAGTTAGGGTTGAAAGTTAGGGTTGAAAGTTAGGGTTGAAAGTTAGGATTATTTTTCTATTTTTGTTTGGCCCAGGGTTATAGGGGAATACGAAAATTTAGGTATGTGACTCATTTGGGTACTAACCAATCAGAGAAGAGTTAGGGTTGAAAGTTAGGGTTAGGGTTAGGGTTAGGGTTAGGGTTAGGGTTAGGGTTATAGGGGAATACGAAAATTTAGGTATGTGACTCATTTGGGTACTAACCAATCAGAGAAGAGTTAGGGTTGAAAGTTAGGGTTGAAAGTTAGGGTTGAAAGTTAGGGTTGAAAGTTAGGGTTGAAAGTTAGGGTTGACACTTAGGATTATTTTTCTATTTTTGTTTGGCCCAGGGTTATAGGGGAATACGAAAATTTAGGTATGTGACTCATTTGGGTACTAACCAATCAGAGAAGAGTTAGGGTTGAAAGTTAGGGTTGAAAGTTAGGGTTGAAAGTTAGGGTTGAAAGTTAGGGTTGACACTTAGGATTATTTTTCTATTTTTGTTTGGCCCAGGGTTATAGGGGAATACGAAAATTTAGGTATGTGACTCATTTGGGTACTAACCAATCAGAGAAGAGTTAGGGTTGAAAGTTAGGGTTGAAAGTTAGGGTTGAAAGTTAGGGTTGAAAGTTAGGGTTGAAAGTTAGGGTTGACAGTTAGGATTATTTTTCTATTTTTGTTTGGCCCAGGGTTATAGGGGAATACGAAAATTTAGGTATGTGACTCATTTGGGTACTAACCAATCAGAGAAGAGTTAGGGTTGAAAGTTAGGGTTGAAAGTTAGGGTTGAAAGTTAGGGTTAGGGTTAGGGTTAGGGTTAGGGTTAGGGTTATAGGGGAATACGAAAATTTAGGTATGTGACTCATTTGGGTACTAACCAATCAGAGAAGAGTTAGGGTTGAAAGTTAGGGTTGAAAGTTAGGGTTGACACTTAGGATTATTTTTCTATTTTTGTTTGGCCCAGGGTTATAGGGGAATACGAAAATTTAGGTATGTGACTCATTTGGGTACTAACCAATCAGAGAAGAGTTAGGGTTGAAAGTTAGGGTTGAAAGTTAGGGTTGAAAGTTAGGGTTGAAAGTTAGGGTTGAAAGTTAGGGTTGACACTTAGGATTATTTTTCTATTTTTGTTTGGCCCAGGGTTATAGGGGAATACGAAAATTTAGGTATGTGACTCATTTGGGTACTAACCAATCAGAGAAGAGTTAGGGTTGAAAGTTAGGGTTGAAAGTTAGGGTTGAAAGTTAGGGTTGAAAGTTAGGGTTGAAAGTTAGGGTTGACACTTAGGATTATTTTTCTATTTTTGTTTGGCCCAGGGTTATAGGGGAATACGAAAATTTAGGTATGTGACTCATTTGGGTACTAACCAATCAGAGAAGAGTTAGGGTTGAAAGTTAGGGTTGAAAGTTAGGGTTGAAAGTTAGGGTTGAAAGTTAGGGTTGACACTTAGGATTATTTTTCTATTTTTGTTTGGCCCAGGGTTATAGGGGAATACGAAAATTTAGGTATGTGACTCATTTGGGTACTAACCAATCAGAGAAGAGTTAGGGTTGAAAGTTAGGGTTGAAAGTTAGGGTTGAAAGTTAGGGTTGAAAGTTAGGGTTGAAAGTTAGGGTTGACAGTTAGGATTATTTTTCTATTTTTGTTTGGCCCAGGGTTATAGGGGAATACGAAAATTTAGGTATGTGACTCATTTGGGTACTAACCAATCAGAGAAGAGTTAGTGTTGAAAGTTAGGGTTGAAAGTTAGGGTTGAAAGTTAGGGTTAGGGTTAGGGTTAGGGTTAGGGTTAGGGTTATAGGGGAATACGAAAATTTAGGTATGTGACTCATTTGGGTACTAACCAATCAGAGAAGAGTTAGGGTTGAAAGTTAGGGTTGAAAGTTAGGGTTGACACTTAGGATTATTTTTCTATTTTTGTTTGGCCCAGGGTTATAGGGGAATACGAAAATTTAGGTATGTGACTCATTTGGGTACTAACCAATCAGAGAAGAGTTAGGGTTAGGGTTAGGGTTAGGGTTAGGGTTAGGGTTAGGGTTAGGGTTAGGGTTATAGGGGAATACGAAAATTTAGGTATGTGACTCATTTGGGTACTAACCAATCAGAGAAGAGTTAGGGTTAGGGTTAGGGTTAGGGTTAGGGTTAGGGTTAGGGTTAGGGTTAGGGTTATAGGGGAATACGAAAATTTAGGTATGTGACTCATTTGGGTACTAACCAATCAGAGAAGAGTTAGGGTTGAAAGTTAGGGTTGAAAGTTAGGGTTGAAAGTTAGGGTTGAAAGTTAGGGTTGAAAGTTAGGGTTGAAAGTTAGGGTTGACACTTAGGATTATTTTTCTATTTTTGTTTGGCCCAGGGTTATAGGGGAATACGAAAATTTAGGTATGTGACTCATTTGGGTACTAACCAATCAGAGAAGAGTTAGGGTTGAAAGTTAGGGTTGAAAGTTAGGGTTGAAAGTTAGGGTTGAAAGTTAGGGTTGACACTTAGGATTATTTTTCTATTTTTGTTTGGCCCAGGGTTATAGGGGAATACGAAAATTTAGGTATGTGACTCATTTGGGTACTAACCAATCAGAGAAGAGTTAGGGTTGAAAGTTAGGGTTGAAAGTTAGGGTTGAAAGTTAGGGTTGAAAGTTAGGGTTGAAAGTTAGGATTATTTTTCTATTTTTGTTTGGCCCAGGGTTATAGGGGAATACGAAAATTTAGGTATGTGACTCATTTGGGTACTAACCAATCAGAGAAGAGTTAGGGTTGAAAGTTAGGGTTGAAAGTTAGGGTTGAAAGTTAGGGTTGACACTTAGGATTATTTTTCTATTTTTGTTTGGCCCAGGGTTATAGGGGAATACGAAAATTTAGGTATGTGACTCATTTGGGTACTAACCAATCAGAGAAGAGTTAGGGTTGAAAGTTAGGGTTGAAAGTTAGGGTTGAAAGTTAGGGTTGAAAGTTAGGGTTGACACTTAGGATTATTTTTCGATTTTTGTTTGGCCCAGGGTTATAGGGGAATACGAAAATTTAGGTATGTGACTCATTTGGGTACTAACCAATCAGAGAAGAGTTAGGGTTGAAAGTTAGGGTTGAAAGTTAGGGTTGAAAGTTAGGGTTGACACTTAGGATTATTTTTCTATTTTTGTTTGGCCCAGGGTTATAGGGGAATACGAAAATTTAGGTATGTGACTCATTTGGGTACTAACCAATCAGAGAAGAGTTAGGGTTGAAAGTTAGGGTTGAAAGTTAGGGTTGAAAGTTAGGGTTGAAAGTTAGGATTATTTTTCTATTTTTGTTTGGCCCAGGGTTATAGGGGAATACGAAAATTTAGGTATGTGACTCATTTGGGTACTAACCAATCAGAGAAGAGTTAGGGTTGAAAGTTAGGGTTGAAAGTTAGGGTTGAAAGTTAGGGTTGAAAGTTAGGGTTGACATTTAGGATTATTTTTCTATTTTTGTTTGGCCCAGGGTTATAGGGGAATACGAAAATTTAGGTATGTGACTCATTTGGGTACTAACCAATCAGAGAAGAGTTAGGGTTGAAAGTTAGGGTTGAAAGTTAGGGTTGAAAGTTAGGGTTGAAAGTTAGGGTTGAAAGTTAGGGTTGACACTTAGGATTATTTTTCTATTTTTGTTTGGCCCAGGGTTATAGGGGAATACGAAAATTTAGGTATGTGACTCATTTGGGTACTAACCAATCAGAGAAGAGTTAGGGTTGAAAGTTAGGGTTGAAAGTTAGGGTTGAAAGTTAGGGTTGAAAGTTAGGGTTGAAAGTTAGGGTTGACACTTAGGATTATTTTTCGATTTTTGTTTGGCCCAGGGTTATAGGGGAATACGAAAATTTAGGTATGTGACTCATTTGGGTACTAACCAATCAGAGAAGAGTTAGGGTTGAAAGTTAGGGTTGAAAGTTAGGGTTGAAAGTTAGGGTTGAAAGTTAGGGTTGAAAGTTAGGGTTGAAAGTTAGGATTATTTTTCTATTTTTGTTTGGCCCAGGGTTATAGGGGAATACGAAAATTTAGGTATGTGACTCATTTGGGTACTAACCAATCAGAGAAGAGTTAGGGTTGAAAGTTAGGGTTGAAAGTTAGGGTTGAAAGTTAGGGTTGACACTTAGGATTATTTTTCTATTTTTGTTTGGCCCAGGGTTATAGGGGAATACGAAAATTTAGGTATGTGACTCATTTGGGTACTAACCAATCAGAGAAGAGTTAGGGTTGAAAGTTAGGGTTGAAAGTTAGGGTTGAAAGTTAGGGTTGACACTTAGGATTATTTTTCTATTTTTGTTTGGCCCAGGGTTATAGGGGAATACGAAAATTTAGGTATGTGACTCATTTGGGTACTAACCAATCAGAGAAGAGTTAGGGTTGAAAGTTAGGGTTGAAAGTTAGGGTTGAAAGTTAGGGTTGAAAGTTAGGGTTGAAAGTTAGGGTTGAAAGTTAGGATTATTTTTCTATTTTTGTTTGGCCCAGGGTTATAGGGGAATACGAAAATTTAGGTATGTGACTCATTTGGGTACTAACCAATCAGAGAAGAGTTAGGGTTGAAAGTTAGGGTTGAAAGTTAGGGTTGAAAGTTAGGGTTGACACTTAGGATTATTTTTCTATTTTTGTTTGGCCCAGGGTTATAGGGGAATACGAAAATTTAGGTATGTGACTCATTTGGGTACTAACCAATCAGAGAAGAGTTAGGGTTGAAAGTTAGGGTTGAAAGTTAGGGTTGAAAGTTAGGGTTGAAAGTTAGGGTTGACACTTAGGATTATTTTTCTATTTTTGTTTGGCCCAGGGTTATAGGGGAATACGAAAATTTAGGTATGTGACTCATTTGGGTACTAACCAATCAGAGAAGAGTTAGGGTTGAAAGTTAGGGTTGAAAGTTAGGGTTGAAAGTTAGGGTTGACACTTAGGATTATTTTTCTATTTTTGTTTGGCCCAGGGTTATAGGGGAATACGAAAATTTAGGTATGTGACACATTTGGGTACTAACCAATCAGAGAAGAGTTAGGGTTGAAAGTTAGGGGTGAAAGTTAGGGTTGAAAGTTAGGGTTGAAAGTTAGGGTTGAAAGTTAGGGTTGAAAGTTAGGGTTGACACTTTTAGGGTTAGGGTTAGGGTTAGGGTTAGGGTTATAGGGGAATACGAAAATTTAGGTATGTGACTCATTTGGGTACTAACCAATCAGAGAAGAGTTAGGGTTGAAAGTTAGGGTTGAAAGTTAGGGTTGAAAGTTAGGGTTGACACTTAGGATTATTTTTCTATTTTTGTTTGGCCCAGGGTTATAGGGGAATACGAAAATTTAGGTATGTGACTCATTTGGGTACTAACCAATCAGAGAAGAGTTAGGGTTGAAAGTTAGGGTTGAAAGTTAGGGTTGAAAGTTAGGGTTGAAAGTTAGGGTTGAAAGTTAGGATTATTTTTCTATTTTTGTTTGGCCCAGGGTTATAGGGGAATACGAAAATTTAGGTATGTGACTCATTTGGGTACTAACCAATCAGAGAAGAGTTAGGGTTGAAAGTTAGGGTTGAAAGTTAGGGTTGAAAGTTAGGGTTGACACTTAGGATTATTTTTCTATTTTTGTTTGGCCCAGGGTTATAGGGGAATACGAAAATTTAGGTATGTGACTCATTTGGGTACTAACCAATCAGAGAAGAGTTAGGGTTGAAAGTTAGGGTTGAAAGTTAGGGTTGAAAGTTAGGGTTGAAAGTTAGGGTTGACACTTAGGATTATTTTTCTATTTTTGTTTGGCCCAGGGTTATAGGGGAATACGAAAATTTAGGTATGTGACTCATTTGGGTACTAACCAATCAGAGAAGAGTTAGGGTTGAAAGTTAGGGTTGAAAGTTAGGGTTGAAAGTTAGGGTTGAAAGTTAGGGTTGACACTTAGGATTATTTTTCTATTTTTGTTTGGCCCAGGGTTATAGGGGAATACGAAAATTTAGGTATGTGACTCATTTGGGTACTAACCAATCAGAGAAGAGTTAGGGTTGAAAGTTAGGGTTGAAAGTTAGGGTTGAAAGTTAGGGTTGAAAGTTAGGGTTGAAAGTTAGGGTTGACACTTAGGATTATTTTTCGATTTTTGTTTGGCCCAGGGTTATAGGGGAATACGAAAATTTAGGTATGTGACTCATTTGGGTACTAACCAATCAGAGAAGAGTTAGGGTTGAAAGTTAGGGTTGAAAGTTAGGGTTGAAAGTTAGGGTTGAAAGTTAGGGTTGAAAGTTAGGATTATTTTTCTATTTTTGTTTGGCCCAGGGTTATAGGGGAATACGAAAATTTAGGTATGTGACTCATTTGGGTACTAACCAATCAGAGAAGAGTTAGGGTTGAAAGTTAGGGTTGAAAGTTAGGGTTGAAAGTTAGGGTTGACACTTAGGATTATTTTTCTATTTTTGTTTGGCCCAGGGTTATAGGGGAATACGAAAATTTAGGTATGTGACTCATTTGGGTACTAACCAATCAGAGAAGAGTTAGGGTTGAAAGTTAGGGTTGAAAGTTAGGGTTGAAAGTTAGGGTTGACACTTAGGATTATTTTTCTATTTTTGTTTGGCCCAGGGTTATAGGGGAATACGAAAATTTAGGTATGTGACTCATTTGGGTACTAACCAATCAGAGAAGAGTTAGGGTTGAAAGTTAGGGTTGAAAGTTAGGGTTGAAAGTTAGGGTTGAAAGTTAGGGTTGAAAGTTAGGGTTGAAAGTTAGGGTTGAAAGTTAGGATTATTTTTCTATATTTGTTTGGCCCAGGGTTATAGGGGAATACGAAAATTTAGGTATGTGACTCATTTGGGTACTAACCAATCAGAGAAGAGTTAGGGTTGAAAGTTAGGGTTAGGGTTAGGGTTAGGGTTAGGGTTAGGGTTAGGGTTAGGGTTAGGGTTAGGGTTAGGGTTATAGGGGAATACGAAAATTTAGGTATGTGACTCATTTGGGTACTAACCAATCAGAGAAGAGTTAGGGTTGAAAGTTAGGGTTGAAAGTTAGGGTTGAAAGTTAGGGTTGAAAGTTAGGATTTTTTTTCTATTTTTGTTTGGCCCAGGGTTATAGGGGAATACGAAAATGTAGGTATGTGACTCATTTGGGTACTAACCAATCAGAGAAGAGTTAGGGTTGAAAGTTAGGGTTGAAAGTTAGGGTTGAAAGTTAGGGTTGAAAGTTAGGGTTGAAAGTTAGGATTATTTTTCTATTTTTGTTTGGCCCAGGGTTATAGGGGAATACGAAAATGTAGGTATGTGACTAATTTGGGTACTAACCAATCAGAGAAGAGTTAGGGTTGAAAGTTAGGGTTGAAAGTTAGGGTTGAAAGTTAGGGTTGAAAGTTAGGGTTGAAAGTTAGGATTATTTTTCTATTTTTGTTTGGCCCAGGGTTATAGGGGAATACGAAAATTTAGGTATGTGACTCATTTGGGTACTAACCAATCAGAGAAGAGTTAGGGTTGAAAGTTAGGGTTGAAATTTAGGGTTGAAAGTTAGGGTTGAAAGTTAGGGTTGACACTTAGGATTATTTTTCTATTTTTGTTTGGCCCAGGGTTATAGGGGAATACGAAAATTTAGGTATGTGACTCATTTGGGTACTAACCAATCAGAGAAGAGTTAGGGTTGAAAGTTAGGGTTGAAAGTTAGGGTTGAAAGTTAGGGTTGAAAGTTAGGGTTGACACTTAGGATTATTTTTCTATTTTTGTTTGGCCCAGGGTTATAGGGGAATACGAAAATTTAGGTATGTGACTCATTTGGGTACTAACCAATCAGAGAAGAGTTAGGGTTGAAAGTTAGGGTTGAAAGTTAGGGTTGAAAGTTAGGGTTGAAAGTTAGGGTTGACACTTAGGATTATTTTTCTATTTTTGTTTGGCCCAGGGTTATAGGGGAATACGAAAATTTAGGTATGTGACTCATTTGGGTACTAACCAATCAGAGAAGAGTTAGGGTTGAAAGTTAGGGTTGAAAGTTAGGGTTGAAAGTTAGGGTTGAAAGTTAGGGTTGAAAGTTAGGATTATTTTTAGGGTTAGGGTTAGGGTTAGGGTTAGGGTTAGGGTTAGGGTTAGGGTTAGGGTTATAGGGGAATACGAAAATTTAGGTATGTGACTCATTTGGGTACTAACCAATCAAAGAAGAGTTAGGGTTAGGGTTAGGGTTAGGGTTAGGGTTAGGGTTAGGGTTAGGGTTATAGGGGAATACGAAAATTTAGGTATGTGACTCATTTGGGTACTAACCAATCAGAGAAGAGTTAGGGTTGAAAGTTAGGGTTGAAAGTTAGGGTTGAAAGTTAGGGTTGAAAGTTAGGGTTGAAAGTTAGGGTTGAAAGTTAGGGTTGACACTTAGGATTATTTTTCTATTTTTGTTTGGCCCAGGGTTATAGGGGAATACGAAAATTTAGGTATGTGACTCATTTGGGTACTAACCAATCAGAGAAGAGTTAGGGTTGAAAGTTAGGGTTGAAAGTTAGGGTTGAAAGTTAGGGTTGAAAGTTAGGATTATTTTTCTATTTTTGTTTGGCCCAGGGTTATAGGGGAATACGAAAATTTAGGTATGTGACTCATTTGGGTACTAACCAATCAGAGAAGAGTTAGGGTTGAAAGTTAGGGTTGAAAGTTAGGGTTGAAAGTTAGGGTTGAAAGTTAGGGTTGACATTTAGGATTATTTTTCTATTTTTGTTTGGCCCAGGGTTATAGGGGAATACGAAAATTTAGGTATGTGACTCATTTGGGTACTAACCAATCAGAGAAGAGTTAGGGTTGAAAGTTAGGGTTGAAAGTTAGGGTTGAAAGTTAGGGTTGAAAGTTAGGGTTGAAAGTTAGGGTTGACACTTAGGATTATTTTTCTATTTTTGTTTGGCCCAGGGTTATAGGGGAATACGAAAATTTAGGTATGTGACTCATTTGGGTACTAACCAATCAGAGAAGAGTTAGGGTTGAAAGTTAGGGTTGAAAGTTAGGGTTGAAAGTTAGGGTTGAAAGTTAGGGTTGAAAGTTAGGGTTGACACTTAGGATTATTTTTCGATTTTTGTTTGGCCCAGGGTTATAGGGGAATACGAAAATTTAGGTATGTGACTCATTTGGGTACTAACCAATCAGAGAAGAGTTAGGGTTGAAAGTTAGGGTTGAAAGTTAGGGTTGAAAGTTAGGGTTGAAAGTTAGGGTTGAAAGTTAGGATTATTTTTCTATTTTTGTTTGGCCCAGGGTTATAGGGGAATACGAAAATTTAGGTATGTGACTCATTTGGGTACTAACCAATCAGAGAAGAGTTAGGGTTGAAAGTTAGGGTTGAAAGTTAGGGTTGAAAGTTAGGGTTGACACTTAGGATTATTTTTCTATTTTTGTTTGGCCCAGGGTTATAGGGGAATACGAAAATTTAGGTATGTGACTCATTTGGGTACTAACCAATCAGAGAAGAGTTAGGGTTGAAAGTTAGGGTTGAAAGTTAGGGTTGAAAGTTAGGGTTGACACTTAGGATTATTTTTCTATTTTTGTTTGGCCCAGGGTTATAGGGGAATACGAAAATTTAGGTATGTGACTCATTTGGGTACTAACCAATCAGAGAAGAGTTAGGGTTGAAAGTTAGGGTTGAAAGTTAGGGTTGAAAGTTAGGGTTGAAAGTTAGGGTTGAAAGTTAGGGTTGAAAGTTAGGATTATTTTTCTATTTTTGTTTGGCCCAGGGTTATAGGGGAATACGAAAATTTAGGTATGTGACTCATTTGGGTACTAACCAATCAGAGAAGAGTTAGGGTTGAAAGTTAGGGTTGAAAGTTAGGGTTGAAAGTTAGGGTTGACACTTAGGATTATTTTTCTATTTTTGTTTGGCCCAGGGTTATAGGGGAATACGAAAATTTAGGTATGTGACTCATTTGGGTACTAACCAATCAGAGAAGAGTTAGGGTTGAAAGTTAGGGTTGAAAGTTAGGGTTGAAAGTTAGGGTTGAAAGTTAGGGTTGACACTTAGGATTATTTTTCTATTTTTGTTTGGCCCAGGGTTATAGGGGAATACGAAAATTTAGGTATGTGACTCATTTGGGTACTAACCAATCAGAGAAGAGTTAGGGTTGAAAGTTAGGGTTGAAAGTTAGGGTTGAAAGTTAGGGTTGACACTTAGGATTATTTTTCTATTTTTGTTTGGCCCAGGGTTATAGGGGAATACGAAAATTTAGGTATGTGACACATTTGGGTACTAACCAATCAGAGAAGAGTTAGGGTTGAAAGTTAGGGGTGAAAGTTAGGGTTGAAAGTTAGGGTTGAAAGTTAGGGTTGAAAGTTAGGGTTGAAAGTTAGGGTTGACACTTTTAGGGTTAGGGTTAGGGTTAGGGTTAGGGTTATAGGGGAATACGAAAATTTAGGTATGTGACTCATTTGGGTACTAACCAATCAGAGAAGAGTTAGGGTTGAAAGTTAGGGTTGAAAGTTAGGGTTGAAAGTTAGGGTTGACACTTAGGATTATTTTTCTATTTTTGTTTGGCCCAGGGTTATAGGGGAATACGAAAATTTAGGTATGTGACTCATTTGGGTACTAACCAATCAGAGAAGAGTTAGGGTTGAAAGTTAGGGTTGAAAGTTAGGGTTGAAAGTTAGGGTTGAAAGTTAGGGTTGAAAGTTAGGATTATTTTTCTATTTTTGTTTGGCCCAGGGTTATAGGGGAATACGAAAATTTAGGTATGTGACTCATTTGGGTACTAACCAATCAGAGAAGAGTTAGGGTTGAAAGTTAGGGTTGAAAGTTAGGGTTGAAAGTTAGGGTTGACACTTAGGATTATTTTTCTATTTTTGTTTGGCCCAGGGTTATAGGGGAATACGAAAATTTAGGTATGTGACTCATTTGGGTACTAACCAATCAGAGAAGAGTTAGGGTTGAAAGTTAGGGTTGAAAGTTAGGGTTGAAAGTTAGGGTTGAAAGTTAGGGTTGACACTTAGGATTATTTTTCTATTTTTGTTTGGCCCAGGGTTATAGGGGAATACGAAAATTTAGGTATGTGACTCATTTGGGTACTAACCAATCAGAGAAGAGTTAGGGTTGAAAGTTAGGGTTGAAAGTTAGGGTTGAAAGTTAGGGTTGAAAGTTAGGGTTGACACTTAGGATTATTTTTCTATTTTTGTTTGGCCCAGGGTTATAGGGGAATACGAAAATTTAGGTATGTGACTCATTTGGGTACTAACCAATCAGAGAAGAGTTAGGGTTGAAAGTTAGGGTTGAAAGTTAGGGTTGAAAGTTAGGGTTGAAAGTTAGGGTTGAAAGTTAGGGTTGACACTTAGGATTATTTTTCGATTTTTGTTTGGCCCAGGGTTATAGGGGAATACGAAAATTTAGGTATGTGACTCATTTGGGTACTAACCAATCAGAGAAGAGTTAGGGTTGAAAGTTAGGGTTGAAAGTTAGGGTTGAAAGTTAGGGTTGAAAGTTAGGGTTGAAAGTTAGGATTATTTTTCTATTTTTGTTTGGCCCAGGGTTATAGGGGAATACGAAAATTTAGGTATGTGACTCATTTGGGTACTAACCAATCAGAGAAGAGTTAGGGTTGAAAGTTAGGGTTGAAAGTTAGGGTTGAAAGTTAGGGTTGACACTTAGGATTATTTTTCTATTTTTGTTTGGCCCAGGGTTATAGGGGAATACGAAAATTTAGGTATGTGACTCATTTGGGTACTAACCAATCAGAGAAGAGTTAGGGTTGAAAGTTAGGGTTGAAAGTTAGGGTTGAAAGTTAGGGTTGACACTTAGGATTATTTTTCTATTTTTGTTTGGCCCAGGGTTATAGGGGAATACGAAAATTTAGGTATGTGACTCATTTGGGTACTAACCAATCAGAGAAGAGTTAGGGTTGAAAGTTAGGGTTGAAAGTTAGGGTTGAAAGTTAGGGTTGAAAGTTAGGGTTGAAAGTTAGGGTTGAAAGTTAGGGTTGAAAGTTAGGATTATTTTTCTATATTTGTTTGGCCCAGGGTTATAGGGGAATACGAAAATTTAGGTATGTGACTCATTTGGGTACTAACCAATCAGAGAAGAGTTAGGGTTGAAAGTTAGGGTTAGGGTTAGGGTTAGGGTTAGGGTTAGGGTTAGGGTTAGGGTTAGGGTTAGGGTTAGGGTTATAGGGGAATACGAAAATTTAGGTATGTGACTCATTTGGGTACTAACCAATCAGAGAAGAGTTAGGGTTGAAAGTTAGGGTTGAAAGTTAGGGTTGAAAGTTAGGGTTGAAAGTTAGGATTTTTTTTCTATTTTTGTTTGGCCCAGGGTTATAGGGGAATACGAAAATGTAGGTATGTGACTCATTTGGGTACTAACCAATCAGAGAAGAGTTAGGGTTGAAAGTTAGGGTTGAAAGTTAGGGTTGAAAGTTAGGGTTGAAAGTTAGGGTTGAAAGTTAGGATTATTTTTCTATTTTTGTTTGGCCCAGGGTTATAGGGGAATACGAAAATGTAGGTATGTGACTAATTTGGGTACTAACCAATCAGAGAAGAGTTAGGGTTGAAAGTTAGGGTTGAAAGTTAGGGTTGAAAGTTAGGGTTGAAAGTTAGGGTTGAAAGTTAGGATTATTTTTCTATTTTTGTTTGGCCCAGGGTTATAGGGGAATACGAAAATTTAGGTATGTGACTCATTTGGGTACTAACCAATCAGAGAAGAGTTAGGGTTGAAAGTTAGGGTTGAAATTTAGGGTTGAAAGTTAGGGTTGAAAGTTAGGGTTGACACTTAGGATTATTTTTCTATTTTTGTTTGGCCCAGGGTTATAGGGGAATACGAAAATTTAGGTATGTGACTCATTTGGGTACTAACCAATCAGAGAAGAGTTAGGGTTGAAAGTTAGGGTTGAAAGTTAGGGTTGAAAGTTAGGGTTGAAAGTTAGGGTTGACACTTAGGATTATTTTTCTATTTTTGTTTGGCCCAGGGTTATAGGGGAATACGAAAATTTAGGTATGTGACTCATTTGGGTACTAACCAATCAGAGAAGAGTTAGGGTTGAAAGTTAGGGTTGAAAGTTAGGGTTGAAAGTTAGGGTTGAAAGTTAGGGTTGACACTTAGGATTATTTTTCTATTTTTGTTTGGCCCAGGGTTATAGGGGAATACGAAAATTTAGGTATGTGACTCATTTGGGTACTAACCAATCAGAGAAGAGTTAGGGTTGAAAGTTAGGGTTGAAAGTTAGGGTTGAAAGTTAGGGTTGAAAGTTAGGGTTGAAAGTTAGGATTATTTTTAGGGTTAGGGTTAGGGTTAGGGTTAGGGTTAGGGTTAGGGTTAGGGTTATAGGGGAATACGAAAATTTAGGTATGTGACTCATTTGGGTACTAACCAATCAAAGAAGAGTTAGGGTTAGGGTTAGGGTTAGGGTTAGGGTTAGGGTTAGGGTTAGGGTTATAGGGGAATACGAAAATTTAGGTATGTGACTCATTTGGGTACTAACCAATCAGAGAAGAGTTAGGGTTGAAAGTTAGGGTTGAAAGTTAGGGTTGAAAGTTAGGGTTAGGGTTAGGGTTAGGGTTAGGGTTATAGGGGAATACGAAAATTTAGGTATGTGACTCATTTGGGTACTAACCAATCAGAGAAGAGTTAGGGTTGAAAGTTAGGGTTGAAAGTTAGGGTTGAAAGTTAGGGTTGAAAGTTAGGGTTGAAAGTTAGGGTTGAAAGTTAGGGTTGACACTTAGGATTATTTTTCTATTTTTGTTTGGCCCAGGGTTATAGGGGAATACGAAAATTTAGGTATGTGACTCATTTGGGTACTAACCAATCAGAGAAGAGTTAGGGTTGAAAGTTAGGGTTGAAAGTTAGGGTTGAAAGTTAGGGTTGAAAGTTAGGGTTGACACTTAGGATTATTTTTCTATTTTTGTTTGGCCCAGGGTTATAGGGGAATACGAAAATTTAGGTATGTGACTCATTTGGGTACTAACCAATCAGAGAAGAGTTAGGGTTGAAAGTTAGGGTTGAAAGTTAGGGTTGAAAGTTAGGGTTGAAAGTTAGGGTTGAAAGTTAGGGTTGACACTTAGGATTATTTTTCTATTTTTGTTTGGCCCAGGGTTATAGGGGAATACGAAAATTTAGGTATGTGACTCATTTGGGTACTAACCAATCAGAGAAGAGTTAGGGTTGAAAGTTAGGGTTGAAAGTTAGGGTTGAAAGTTAGGGTTGAAAGTTAGGGTTGAAAGTTAGGGTTGACACTTAGGATTATTTTTCTATTTTTGTTTGGCCCAGGGTTATAGGGGAATACGAAAATTTAGGTATGTGACTCATTTGGGTACTAACCAATCAGAGAAGAGTTAGGGTTGAAAGTTAGGGTTGAAAGTTAGGGTTGAAAGTTAGGGTTGAAAGTTAGGGTTGACACTTAGGATTATTTTTCTATTTTTGTTTGGCCCAGGGTTATAGGGGAATACGAAAATTTAGGTATGTGACTCATTTGGGTACTAACCAATCAGAGAAGAGTTAGGGTTGAAAGTTAGGGTTGAAAGTTAGGGTTGAAAGTTAGGGTTGAAAGTTAGGATTATTTTTCTATTTTTGTTTGGGTTAGGGTTAGGGTTAGGGTTAGGGTTAGGGTTAGGGTTAGGGTTATAGGGGAATACGAAAATTTAGGTATGTGACTCATTTGGGTACTAACCAATCAGAGAAGAGTTAGGGTTAGCGTTGAAAGTTAGGGTTAGGGTTGACCCTTACGATTATTTTTGTATTTGTGTTTGGTGAAAAAAGAATAGAACATTTTTAGTTATGTGACTCATTTAGGTACTTGGCCAATGAGAGTTAAGTTCTGAACAATTTAGGGAGGGTGTGGTTTGGGGTTGAAAGTGTGGTAAGAAAAAGTGTAAGTGGGTAAGAACGTGAGGGAGGTTGTGGGTAGGTGGGTGAGGGAGGTTTAGGGATGTATGGTGGGTGTGGGTAAGGAGGTTGAAGGTTTTTGAGGGAAGGTGGATGATGAAGAGAGTGGGTAGGTGGTGTTGAAGGTGGATTAGGGAGGGTGAGTAAATGTGTCTGGGAGGGTGAGGATGAAGGTGGGTGAAAAAAGTGTGGGTCAGTTCAGGTATGGGTGAGTGGGCAAGGGTGAGGCTGGGTATTGGTGTGCAGGTAAGGGTGGTGAAGGTGAATTTTAATATGGATGATGAGGGTAGAAGGTGGGTGAGGGAGGTTGGGTGAAGGAGGGTGTGGGAAGGTGATGTTGAAGGTGGGTGAGGGATGGTTAATATGGGTATAGGAGGCTTTGTAGGTAAGGTTGAGGCCAGTAAGGTAGAGTGAACATGGGTGAGGGAGGGTGAGGATTAAGGTGGAAGAGGGAGGGTGTGTTTAAGTGGGGTTAAAGGTTGGTGAATGTAGGTGAGGTAGGGGGATGAGTGAAGGTGTGGGTGAGTGAAGGTGTTGGTGAGGGGGCAATGGTGGGTGGGTGAAGGTGGATGAGTGTGAGGGTGAAGGTGGATGAGGTGGTGGGTGATAGTGAACATGGGTCAAGAGCGGGTGAGGGAGGGCATGGAATCAGTCTGTGAGCCTGCCCTTTCTATTTTGTTGTATATATTCTATTCCCTATCCAATTGACATGTTGCATTTATATGCAGTTAGTCATTCAAAAATTTGAAAACTCTTGCATTCGTTGCATGTTAGCGAGAGGCACCCTTAGAGGTAAAGAGCTAGCTTTTACCTCACTACTAAGTACTTGGACATTGAGGACTAGATCCGTTTTGTACAGAGCGGAGCTTCTCCTCTGCCGTATGCTAGGAGTGAAGAAGCACTACTGTCTATCGTCCGTAAAGGGGTATGCTTTCTTCTCCCAATTTACAGTCGAGCTAGCGCTGCAGATGGGACAGTAGCGAAGAGTTCACTGCCTGACTCTAAAAGGGCACACTCGTGTAAAGGGAGAGAAATCAACTCAAAGCTTTATATCCTGAGAGATAAAAGCAATGCATTGTGTAGGTGTACTCACTTACCTCAACTACTTACCTCCTTGTTAGTATGTCCTTTGTGAACATCATCTTGATAGACGAACTTACCTATTTTCATACTGCAAATAAATTTTACCCAAGATAAGTGAAAAAATATAATGCAATCCCCTTTAGAGCAATGCAGTTGAGGACCCTCTTTCACTGATGAACTAAATAAACAATGCTTAGACTGAGTGAGAGAGGGGTTTGTGAGAGAGAGGGGAGAGTGGTAGTCCTTGAAAGAGAGAGAGAAAGAAAGGACATTTGTGAGAGTAAAATACAGGTGATTTAGAAGGAGCAGGGATGCTAGTCAGGGAGAGTAATAGAGAGCAGGGAGAGAAAGAGAGGGTTTGAGAAAGAAAAAGAGAGAGAGAGAAGTGGAAGAAAGAAATGTGTGTGAGAGCAAGAGACGGGTTGAAGTGAAAGAGATAGAGTGGGAGTAAGAGAGAAAAAAATGGAGAGAAGGGAGAGGGAGAGAGAAGGGAGAGGGAGAGAGAAGAGAGGGAGAGAGAAGGGAGAGAGAGAAAGCAGGGAGAGACAAGTGTGAGAGGAGGGACAGAGAAGGGAGAGGGAGAGAGAAGGGAGAGGGAGAGAAAAGGAAAAGGGAGAGAAAATGAAAAGGGAGAGAGAAGGAAATGGAGATACACTGGCGACACACTTTATTCGAGCTTGGCTAGTCCCACGAATTCGGGTATACCCGGGTGTATTGAGGTTTGTGACTGTTTTCTGCCCGAGTGCATTGAGTTATTTTCCAAGCAGGGATTGAAGCATTTTATTCCCGCTGGCTGCAATACTGCACAGTATATATATATATACTGCATTACAATTCATGAATTTATGCAATCTGGTAGACACGCGAAGCATTGCAGCCTATTAAATCCTAATCATTATCATTTAACAGTTCAGCCGCCCATCAGCCAGGCATGAACCCAGGCTGGGAAGGCAAATGCAACGGGGCTTGTCAGAGGTGAGGAGCGGCGCATTCCAGGTATCTGCCAGGTACATACCGGGTATTTGCTCGAATAAAGTGTGTCGGTGCAGTAGAAGGAAAAGGGAGAGAGAAGGAAGAGGGAGAGAGAATGGAGAGACAAGGGAGAGGGAGAGACAAGGAAAGGGAGAGAGAAGGGATAGTGAGAGAGAAGGGAGAGGGAGAGAGATGGAAGTGACAAGGGAGAGAGGAGGGAGAGAGAAGGGAGAGGGAGAGCGAAGGAAAGGAGAGGGGAAAGGAAAAGGGAGAGAATGGAGAGACAAGGAAAAGGGAGAGAGCATGGAAAGTGAGAGAGAAGGAAGAGGGAGAGAGAAGGAAGAGGGAGAGAGATGGGATAGGGAGAGAGAAGGGAGAGAGAAGGCAGAGGGATAGAGAAGGGAGTGAGAAAAGGGAGAGAGAATGGAGAGAGAAAGTAAAGGGAGAGAGAAGGGAGAGGGAGAGACAAGGAAAGGGAGAGAGAAGGGATAGGGAGAGAGAAGGAAGAGGGAGAGAGAGAAGGGATAGGGAGAGAAAGAAGGGATAGGGAGAGAGAGAAGGGATAGGGAGAGGAAGAAGGGATACGGAGAGAGAGAAGGTAGATGTAGAGAGAAGGGAGATGGAGAGAGAAGGGAGAGGGAGAGAGAAGGGTGAGGGAGAGAAAAGGAAAAGGGAGAGAAAAGGAAAAGGGAGAGAAAAGGAAAAGGGAGAGAAAAGGAAAAGGGAGAGAAAAGGAAAAGAAAAGGGAGAGAAAAGGGAGAGAAAAGGGAGAGAAAAGGGAGAGAAAAGGGAGAGAAAAGGGAGAGAGAAGGCAAAATGAGAGAGAAGGTAAAGGGAGAGAGAAGGAAAAGGGAGAGAGAAGGAAAGGGAGATAGAAGGAAAAGGGAGAGAGAAGGAAGAGGGAGAGAGAAGGAAGAGGGAGAGAGAATGGAGAGACAAGGGAGAGGGAGAGACAAGGAAAGGGAGAGAGAAGGGATAGGGAGAGAGAAGGGATAGGGAGAGAGAAGGGAGAGGGAGAGAGAAGGGAGAGGGAGAGAGTGATGAGGGAGTGACAAGGAAAAGGGAGAGAGGAGGGAGAGGGAGAGAGAAGGGAGAGGGAGAGAGGAGAGAGAGAAGGGAGAGGGAGAGCGAAGGAAAGGGGAGGGGAAAGGAAAAGGGAGAGAATGGAGAGATAAGGAAAAGGGAGAGAGCATGGAGAGGGAGAGAGAAGGGAGAGGGAGAGAGGAGAGAGAGAAGGGAGAGTGAGAGAAGGGAGAGGGAGAGACAGAGAGAAGGAAGAGGGTGAGAGAGAAGGGAAAGGGAGAGAGAGAGAGAAGGGAGAGGGAGAGAGAGAGGTAGAGGGAATGACGAGGGAGTTATAAGGGAGAGGGAGAGAGAAGGGAGGGGGAGAGAGAGAGAGAAGGGAGTGGAGAGAGAGAGAAGGGAGAGGGAGAGCGAAGGAAAGGGGAGGGGAAAGGAAAAGGGAGAGAATGGAGAGATAAGGAAAAGGGAGAGAGCATGGAGAGGGAGAGAGAAGGGAGAGGGAGAGAGGAGAGAGAGAAGGGAGAGTGAGAGAAGGGAGAGGGAGAGACAGAGAGAAGGAAGAGGGTGAGAGAGAAGGGAAAGGGAGAGAGAGAGAGAAGGGAGAGGGAGAGAGAGAGGTAGAGGGAATGACGAGGGAGTTATAAGGGAGAGGGAGAGAGAAGGGAGGGGGAGAGAGAGAGAGAAGGGAGTGGAGAGAGAGAGAGAAGGGAGAGGGAGAGCGAAGGAAAGGGGAGGGGAAAGGAAAAGGGAGAGAATGGAGAGATAAGGAAAAGGGAGAGAGCATGGAAAGGGAGAGAGAAGTAAGAGGGAGAGAGAAGGAAGAGGGAGAGAGAAGGTATAGGGAGAGAGAAGGGAGAGGGAGATAGAAGGGGGTGACAAGGGAGAGAGGAGGGAGAGAGAAGGGAGAGGGAGAGAGAAGGAAAAGGGAGGGAAAAGGAAAAGGGAGAGAGAATGGAAAGGGAGAGAGAAGGAAGATGGAGAGAGAAGGAAGATGGAGAGAGAAGGAAGATGGAGAGAGAAGGAAGATGGGGAGAGAAGGAAGAGGGAGAGGGAAGGAAGAGGGAGAGAGAATGGAGAGACAAGGGAGAGGTAGAAACAAGGGAGAGGGAGCGACAAGGGATAGGGAGAGAGAAGGAAGAGGGAGAGAGAGAAGGGATAGGGAGAGAGAGAAGGGATAGGGAGAGAGAGAAGGGATACGGAGAGAGAGAAGGTAGATGTAGAGAGAAGGGAGATGGAGAAAGAAGGAAGATGGAGAAGGGAGAGAGAGAGAAGGGAGAGAGAGAGAGTGATGAGGGAGTGACAAGGAAAAGGGATTGAGAAGGGAGAGGGAGAGAGAAGGTAGAGGGAGAGAGGAGAGAGAGAAGGGAGAGAGAGAAGGGAGAGGGAGAGGGAGAGAGAAGGAAGAGGGTGAGAGAGAAGGGAAAGGGAGAGAGAGAAGGGAGAGGGAATGACGAGGGAGTTATAAGGGAGAGGGAGAGAGAAGGGAGGGGGAGAGAGAGAATGGAGAGGGAGAGAGAGAGAGAGAGAAGGGAGAGGGAGAGAGAGAAGGAAGAGGGAGAGAGAGAAGGAAGAGGGAGAGAGAGAAGGAAGAGGGAGAGAGAGAAGGGATACGGAGAGAGAGAAGGTAGATGTAGAGAGAAGGGAGATGGAGAAGAAGGAAGATGGAGAAGGGAGAGAGAGAGAGAGAGAGAGAGAGAGAGAGAGAGAGAGAGAGAGAGAGATGAGGGAGTGACAAGGAAAATGGAGAGAGAAGGGAGAGTGAGAGAGAAGGGAGAGGGAGAGAGGAGAGAGAAGGGAGAGAGAGAAGAGAGAGGGAGAGACAGAGAGAAGGAAGAGGGTGAGAGAGAAAGGAATGGTTGAGAGAGAGAAGGGAGAGGGAGAGGGAATGACGAGGGAGTTATAAGGGAGAGGGAGAGAGAAGGCAGGGGGAGAGAGAGAAGGGAGTGGAGAGAGAGAGAAGGGAGAGGGAGAGCGAAGGAAAGGGTAGGGGAAAGGAAAAGGGAGAGAATGGAGAGATAAGGAAAAGGGAGATAGCATGGAAAGGGAGAGAGACGGAAGAGGGAGAGAGAAGGAAGAGGGAGAGAGAAGGGATAGGGAGAGAGAAGGGAGAGAAAGGCAGAGGGATAGAGAAGGGAGTGAGAAAAGGGAGAGAGAAAGAAAAGGGAGAGAGAAGGGAAAAGGAGAGAGAAGGAAAAGGGAGAGAGAAGGAAAAGGGAGAGAGAAGGAAAGGGAGAGGGAAGGAAAAGGGAGAGAGAATGGAGAGACAAGGGAGAGGGAGAGACAAGGAAAGGGAGAGAGAAGGGATAGGGAGAGAGAAGGGAGAGGGAGAGAGGAGGGGGTGACAAGGGAGAGAGGAGGGAGAGAGAAGGGAGAGGGAGAGAGAAGGAAAAGGGAGCGGAAAGGAAAAGGGAGAGAGAATGGAAAGGGAGAGAGAAGGAAGATGGAGAGAGAAGGAAGATGGAGAGAGAAGGAAGATGGAGAGAGAAGGAAGAGGGAGAGGGAAGGAAGAGGGAGAGGGAAGGAAGAGGGAGAGAGAATGGAGAGACAAGGGAGAGGTAGAAACAAGGCAGAGGGAGCGACAAGGGATAGGGAGAGAGAAGGAAGAGGGAGAGAGAAAAGGGATAGGGAGAGAGAGAAGGGATACGGAGAGAGAGAAGGGATACGGAGAGAGAGAAGGGATACGGAGAGAGAGAAGGGATACGGAGAGAGAGAAGGTAGATGTAGAGAGAAGGGAGATGGAGAAAGAAGGAAGATGGAGAAGGGAGAGAGAGAGAAGGGGGAGAGAGAGAGAGAGGGAGAGAGAGAGTGATGAGGGAGTGACAAGGAAAAGGGAGAGAGAAGGGAGAGAGAAGGGAGAGGGAGAGAGGAGAGAGAGAAGGGAGAGAGAGAGAAGGGAGAGGGAGAGACAGAGAGAAGGAAGAGGGTGAGAGAGAAGGGAAAGGGAGAGAGAGAGAAGGGAGAGAGAGAAGGGAGAGGGAGAGAGAGAGGTAGAGGGAATGACGAGGGAGTTATAAGGGAGAGGGAGAGAGAAGGGAGGGGGAGAGAGAGAGAGAAGGGAGTGGAGAGAGAGAGAAGGGAGAGGGAGAGCGAAGGAAAGGGGAGGGGAAAGGAAAAGGGAGAGAATGGAGAGATAAGGAAAAGGGAGAGAGCATGGAGAGGGAGAGAGAAGGGAGAGGGAGAGAGGAGAGAGAGAAGGGAGAGTGAGAGAATGGAGAGGGAGAGACAGAGAGAAGGAAGAGGGTGAGAGAGAAGGGAAAGGGAGAGAGAGAGAGAAGGGAGAGGGAGAGAGAGAGGTAGAGGGAATGACGAGGGAGTTATAAGGGAGAGGGAGAGAGAAGGGAGGGGGAGAGAGAGAGAGAAGGGAGTGGAGAGAGAGAGAGAAGGGAGAGGGAGAGCGAAGGAAAGGGGAGGGGAAAGGAAAAGGGAGAGAATGGAAAGATAAGGAAAAGGGAGAGAGCATGGAAAGGGAGAGAGAAGTAAGAGGGAGAGAGAAGGAAGAGGGAGAGAGAAGGTATAGGGAGAGAGAAGGGAGAGGGAGATAGAAGGGGGTGACAAGGGAGAGAGGAGGGAGAGAGAAGGGAGAGGGAGAGAGAAGGAAAAGGGAGGGAAAAGGAAAAGGGAGAGAGAATGGAAAGGGAGAGAGAAGGAAGATGGAGAGAGAAGGAAGATGGAGAGAGAAGGAAGATGGAGAGAGAAGGAAGATGGGGAGAGAAGGAAAAGGGAGAGGGAAGGAAGAGGGAGAGAGAATGGAGAGACAAGGGAGTGGTAGAAACAAGGGAGAGGGAGCGACAAGGGATAGGGAGAGAGAAGGAAGAGGGAGAGAGAGAAGGGATAGGGAGAGAGAGAAGGGATAGGGAGAGAGAGAAGGGATAGGGAGAGAGAGAAGGTAGATGTAGAGAGAAGGGAGATGGAGAAAGAAGGAAGATGGAGAAGGGAGAGAGAGAGAAGGGAGAGAGAGAGAGTGATGAGGGAGTGACAAGGAAAAGGGATTGAGAAGGGAGAGGGAGAGAGAAGGTAGAGGGAGAGAGGAGAGAGAGAAGGGAGAGAGAGAAGGGAGAGGGAGAGGGAAGGAAGAGGGAGAGAGAAGGAAGAGGGAGAGAGAAGGAAGAGGGAGAGAGAAGGAAGAGGGAGAGAGAATGGAGAGACAAGGGAGAGGTAGAAACAAGGGAGAGGGAGCGACAAGGGATAGGGAGAGAGAAGGAAGAGGGAGAGAGAAGGAAGAGGGAGAGAGAGAAGGAAGAGGGAGAGAGAGAAGGAAGAGGGAGAGAGAGAAGGGATACGGAGAGAGAGAAGGTAGATGTAGAGAGAAGGGAGATGGAGAAGAAGGAAGATGGAGAAGGGAGAGAGAGAGAGAGAGAGAGAGAGAGAGAGAGAGAGAGAGAGAGATGAGGGAGTGACAAGGAAAATGGAGAGAGAAGGGAGAGTGAGAGAGAAGGGAGAGGGAGAGAGGAGAGAGAAGGGAGAGAGAGAAGAGAGAGGGAGAGACAGAGAG
Organism: Ascaphus truei; assembly: GCF_040206685.1. Classification (NCBI taxonomy): domain Eukaryota; kingdom Metazoa; phylum Chordata; class Amphibia; order Anura; family Ascaphidae; genus Ascaphus; species Ascaphus truei. The sequence continues at coordinate 1,847 of NW_027455016.1, read as the reverse complement.
AAGGAAGAGGGTGAGAGAGAAAGGAATGGTTGAGAGAGAGAAGGGAGAGGGAGAGGGAATGACGAGGGAGTTATAAGGGAGAGGGAGAGAGAAGGGAGGGGGAGAGAGAGAAGGGAGTGGAGAGAGAGAGAAGGGAGAGGGAGAGCGAAGGAAAGGGTAGGGGAAAGGAAAAGGGAGAGAATGGAGAGATAAGGAAAAGGGAGATAGCATGGAAAGGGAGAGAGACGGAAGAGGGAGAGAGAAGGAAGAGGGAGAGAGAAGGGATAGGGAGAGAGAAGGGAGAGAAAGGCAGAGGGATAGAGAAGGGAGTGAGAAAAGGGAGAGAGAAAGAAAAGGGAGAGAGAAGGGAAAAGGAGAGAGAAGGAAAAGGGAGAGAGAAGGAAAAGGGAGAGAGAAGGAAAGGGAGAGGGAAGGAAAAGGGAGAGAGAATGGAGAGACAAGGGAGAGGGAGAGACAAGGAAAGGGAGAGAGAAGGGATAGGGAGAGAGAAGGGAGAGGGAGAGAGGAGGGGGTGACAAGGGAGAGAGGAGGGAGAGAGAAGGGAGAGGGAGAGAGAAGGAAAAGGGAGCGGAAAGGAAAAGGGAGAGAGAATGGAAAGGGAGAGAGAAGGAAGATGGAGAGAGAAGGAAGATGGAGAGAGAAGGAAGATGGAGAGAGAAGGAAGAGGGAGAGAGAATGGAGAGACAAGGGAGAGGTAGAAACAAGGCAGAGGGAGCGACAAGGGATAGGGAGAGAGAAGGAAGAGGGAGAGAGAAAAGGGATAGGGAGAGAGAGAAGGGATACGGAGAGAGAGAAGGGATACGGAGAGAGAGAAGGGATACGGAGAGAGAGAAGGTAGATGTAGAGAGAAGGGAGATGGAGAAAGAAGGAAGATGGAGAAGGGAGAGAGAGAAGGGAGAGGGAGAGAGAGAGGTAGAGGGAATGACGAGGGAGTTATAAGGGAGAGGGAGAGAGAAGGGAGGGGGAGAGAGAGAAAGAAGGGAGTGGAGAGAGAGAGAGAAGGGAGAGGGAGAGCGAAGGAAAGGGGAGGGGAAAGGAAAAGGGAGAGAATGGAGAGATAAGGAAAAGGGAGAGAGCATGGAGAGGGAGAGAGAAGGGAGAGGGAGAGAGGAGAGAGAGAAGGGAGAGTGAGAGAAGGGAGAGAGAGAGACAGAGAGAAGGAAGAGGGAGAGAGAGAAGGGAAAGGGAGAGAGAGAGAGAAGGGAGAGGGAGAGAGAGAGGTAGAGGGAATGACGAGGGAGTTATAAGGGAGAGGGAGAGAGAAGGGAGGGGGAGAGAGAGAGAGAAGGGAGTGGAGAGAGAGAGAGAAGGGAGAGGGAGAGCGAAGGAAAGGGGAGGGGAAAGGAAAAGGGAGAGAATGGAGAGATAAGGAAAAGGGAGAGAGCATGGAAAGGGAGAGAGAAGTAAGAGGGAGAGAGAAGGAAGAGGGAGAGAGAAGGAAGAGGGAGAGAGAAGGTATAGGGAGAGAGAAGGGAGAGGGAGATAGAAGGGGGTGACAAGGGAGAGAGGAGGGAGAGAGAAGGGAGAGGGAGAGAGAAGGAAAAGGGAGGGGAAAGGAAAAGGGAGAGAGAATGGAAAGGGAGAGAGAAGGAAGATGGAGAGAGAAGGAAGATGGAGAGAGAAGGAAGATGGAGAGAGAAGGGAGATGGAGAAAGAAGGAAGATGGAGAAGGGAGAGAGAGAGAAGGGAGAGAGAGAGAGTGATGAGGGAGTGACAAGGAAAAGGGATTGAGAAGGGAGAGGGAGAGAGAAGGTAGAGGGAGAGAGGAGAGAGAGAAGGGAGAGAGAGAAGGGAGAGGGAGAGGGAGAGAGAAGGAATAGGGTGAGAGAGAAGGGAAAGGTAGAGAG
>NW_027455015.1:0-48795 GCF_040206685.1 Ascaphus truei | reverse complement strand
GAGCGATTCATGGTATGTTTATCAATTTAAACTTTTACATCCTCATAACCTTTTATAAAACACAGAACAAATGCAAAGAAAGCTGCAGAATGGCCGGTGTGGGGATCAAACCCACGGCCGCGGCATTATTATCCCCACAACTGCGCTATCCAGCAAGCAAGCAACTGTATGTAGGGAAGGGGGAGAGAGGCACAGTGAGGGGAGGAGGGGATAGAGGCACAGTGAGGGGAGGAGGGGATAGAGGCACAGTGAGGGGAGGGGGGAGAGAGGCACAGTGAGGGAGGGGGGGAGAGAGGCACAGTGAGGGGAGGGGGGGAGAGAGGCACAGTGAGGGGAGGGGGGAGAGAGGCACAGTGAGGGGGGGGAGAGAGGCACAGTGAGGGGGGGGGGAGAGAGGCACAGTGAGGGGAGGGGAGAGAGGCACAGTGAGGAGAAGGGAGAGAAGCACAGTGAGGGGAGGGGGGAGAGAGGCACAGTGAGGGGAGAGAGGCACAGTGAGGGGAGAGAGGCACAGTGAGGGGAGGGGGAGAGAGGCACAGTGAGGGATGGAGGAGAGAGAGGCTCAGTGAGGGAAGGGAGGAGAGAGGCACAGTGAGGGGAGGGTGGGAGAGAGGCACATTGAGGGAAGGAGGAGAGAGAGGCACAGTGAGGGAAGGAGGAGAGAGAGGCACAGTGAGGGAAGGAGGAGAGGCACAGTGATGGGAGGGAGGAGAGAGGCACAGTGAGGGGACAGGGAGAGGCACAGTGAGGGGAGGGGGGTGAGAGGCACAGTGAGGGGAGGGAGGAGAGAGGCACAGTGAGGCAAGGGAGGAGAGAGGCACAGTGAGGGGGGGATAGAGGCACAGTGAGGGGGGATAGAGGCACAGTGAGGGGGGATAGAGGCACAGTGAGGGGCGGGGGTGAGAGGCACAGTGAGGGGAGGGGGGAGAGAGGCACAGTGAGGGGGGCAGAGGGGCACAGTTAGGGGAGGGGAGAGCCACGGGAAGGGAGAGGCACAGCGAGAGGGGAGCGAGGCATATTGAGGGGAGCGAGTCACAGTGAGGGGAGAGGGGAGAGAGGCACAGTGAGGGGGAGAGAGGCACAGTGAAAGGAGGGGAGAGTGAGGAAAGGGGGGAGAGGCACAGTGAGGGGAGGGGGAGAGAGGCACAGTGAGGGAAGGGAGTAGTGAGGCACAATGAGGGGAGGGGGGGAGAGAGGCACATTGAGGGAAGGAGGATAGAGAGGCACAGTGAGGGAAGGAGGAGAGGCACAGTGAGGGGAGGGAGGAGAGAGGCACAGTGAGGGGGGGGAGAAGCACAGTGAAAGGAGGGAAGAGTGAGGAAAGGGGGGAGAGGCACAGTGAGGGGAGGGGGAGAGAGGCACAGTGAGGGATGGAGGAGAGAGGCTCAGTGAGGGAAGGGAGGAGAGAGGCACAGTGAGGGGAGGGGGGGAGAGAGGCACATTGAGGAAAGGAGGAGAGAGGCACAGTGAGGGAAGGAGGAGAGGCACAGTGAGGGGAGGGAGGAGAGAGGCACAGTGAGGGGGGGAAGCACAGTGAGGGGACAGGGAGAGGCACAGTGAGGGGACAGGGAGAGGCACAGTGAGGGGAGGGGGGGTGAGAGGCACAGTGAGGGGAGGGAGGCACAGTGAGGGGAGGGAGGAGAGAGGCACAGTGAGGGAAGGGAGGAGAGAGGCACAGTGAGGGGGGGATAGAGGCACAGTGAGGGGAGGGGGGAGAGAGGCGCAGCGAGGGGAGGGGGGAGAGGCACAGTGAGGGGACTGGGGGAAGTGGGTATAGAGGCAGTGAGGGGAGGGGGAGAGAGGTGCTGTGGGAGGAGGGGGTGAGAGGCGCAGTGGGGGGAGGGGAAGTGGTGCGCAGTGAGGGGAGGAGGAAAAAGAGGCACAGTGAGGGGAGGGAGGAGAGGGACATGGGAGAGGCACAGCGAGGGGACGGGGGAGAGGCACAGTGAGGGCAGGGGGGAGAGGCACAGTGAGGGGAGCGGGGAGAGGCACAGTGAGGGGAGCGGTAGAGGCACAGTGATGGGGAGAGTTAGGCACAGTGATGGGGGAGAGAGAGGCACAGTGATGGGGAGAGAGAGGCACAGTGATGGGGAGAGAGAGGCACAGTGATGTGGAGAGAGAGGCACAGTGATGGGGAGAGAGAGGCACAGTGATGGGGAGAGAGGCACAGTGAGGGGGAGAGAGAGGCACAGTAAGGGAGAGAAAAAAATTAAGGCTGTGCCTATAGTGCCGTCGATGGCGACACGACGGGTGACGACGCCGTCGCCACCGGCAAAAGTTATGTTTCGCCGGGCGGCGGCAGTGCGGGATTCCGGCAATTTGATTTGTTCAAGTGACGTGACGGCCCTTGAAAAATCTAATTTTGCCGGCTACCAGTTTCCGAACCGGCGACGTCGCTTTGTCGCCGTAGCGCGCACTATAAGCGCACGCGGCGGCAATGCTTCTGTTTTCGGGCGACGTCGCCAGTACTATATGCGCGGCCTAAGAATGTAGATTAAATATTTGAAAAATTGTGCTAATTATTCTGCTCTATACAAAATGTTCCTAATATTTCACTATACTGAGATAGATCCCTTAATTTCCCAGCGTTCTCGTGTGGTAACGGGGGAAGGGAGCAGCGCTGATTGAGACGACCCTAGGGAGCGATTCATGGTATGTTTATCAATTTAAACTTTTACATCCTCATAACCTTTTATAAAACACAGAACAAATGCAAAGAAAGCTGCAGAATGGCCGGTGTGGGGATCAAACCCACGGCCGCGGCATTATTATCCCCACAACTGCGCTATCCAGCAAGCAAGCAACTGTATGTAGGGAAGGGGAGAGAGGCACAGTGAGGGGAGGAGGGGATAGAGGCACAGTGAGGGGAGGGGGGGAGAGAGGCACAGTGAGGGGGGGGAGAGAGGCACAGTGAGGGGGGGAGAGAGGCACAGTGAGGGGGGGGAGAGAGGCACAGTGAGGGGAGGGCCGGAGAGAGGCACAGTGAGGAGAAGGGAGAGAAGCACAGTGAGGGGGGAGAGGCACAGTGAGGGGAGAGAAGCACAGTGAGGGGAGGGGGGAGAGGCACAGTGAGGGGAGGGGGGAGAGGCACAGTGAGGGGGGGAGAGAGGCACAGTGAGGGGAGGGCCGGAGAGAGGCACAGTGAGGGGAGAGGGGAGAGAGGCACAGTGAGGAGAAGGGAGAGAAGCACAGTGAGGGGGGAGAGGCACAGTGAGGGGAGAGAAGCACAGTGAGAGGAGGGGGGAGAGGCACAGTGAGGGGAGGGGGGAGAGGCACAGTGAGGGGAGGGGGAGAGGCACAGTGAGGGGAAGGGAGAGAGGCACAGTGAGGGGAAGGGGAGGGGGAGAGGCACAGTGAGGGGGAGAGAGGCACAGTGAGGGGAGGGGGGAGAGCGGCACAGTGAGGGGGGGGGAGAGGCACAGTGAGGGGAGAGGGGAGAGAGACACAGTGAGGGGAGGGGGAGAGAGGCACAGTGAGGGGAGGGGGGAGAAAGGCACAGTGAGGGGAGTGGGGGAGAGAGGCACAGTGAGGGGAGGGGAGAGAGGCACAGTGAGGGGAGTGGGGGAGAGAGGCACAGTGAGGGGAGAGGGGAGAGAGGCACAGTGAGGGGACAGGGAGAGGCACAGTGAGGGGAGGGGGTGAGAGGCACAGTGAGGGGGATAGAGGCACAGTGAGGGGAGGGGGGAGAGAGGCGCAGCGAGGGGAGGGGGGAGAGGCACAGTGAGGGGACTGGGGGAAGGGGTATAGAGGCAGTGAGGGGAGGGGGAGAGAGGCGCAGTGGGAGGAGGGGAGAGAGGCGCAGTGGGGGGAGGGGAAGAGGTGCGCAGTGAGGGGAGGGGGAAAAAGAGGCACAGTGAGGAGAGGGACATGGGAGAGGCACAGCGAGGGGACGGGGGAGAGGCACAGTGAGGGCAGGGGGGAGAGGCACAGTGAGGGCAGGGGGGAGAGGCACAGTGAGGGGAGCGGTAGAGGCACAGTGATGGGGAGAGTTAGGCACAGTGATGGGGAGAGAGAGGCACAGTGATGGGGAGAGAGAGGCACAGTGATGGGGAGAGAGGCACAGTGAGGGGCAGAGAGAGGCACAGTAAGGGAGAGAAAAAAATTACGGCTGTGCCTATAGTGCCGTCGATGGCGACACGACGGGTGACGACGCCGTCGCCACCGGCAAAAGTTATGTTTCGCCGGGGCGGCGGCAGTGCGGGATTCCGGCAATTTGATTTGTTCAAGTGACATGACGGCCCTTGAAAAATCTAATTTTGCCGGCTACCAGTTTCCGAACCGGCGACGTCGCTTTGTCGCCGTAGCGCGCACTATAAGCGCACGCGGCGGCAATGCTTCTGTTTTCGGGCGACGTCGCCAGTACTATATGCGCGGCCTAAGAATGTAGATTAAATATTTGAAAAATTGTGCTAATTATTCTGCTCTATACAAAATGTTCCTAATATTTCACTATACTGAGATAGATCCCTTAATTTCCCAGCGTTCTCGTGTGGTAACGGGGGAAGGGAGCAGCGCTGATTGAGACGACCCTAGGGAGCGATTCATGGTATGTTTATCAATTTAAACTTTTACATCCTCATAACCTTTTATAAAACACAGAACAAATGCAAAGAAAGCTGCAGAATGGCCGGTGTGGGGATCAAACCCACGGCCGCAGCATTATTATCCCACAACTGCGCTATCCAGCAAGCAAGCAACTGTATGTAGGGAAGGGGGAGAGAGGCACAGTGAGGGGAGGAGGGGATAGAGGCACAGTGAGGGGAGGGGGGGAGAGAGGCACAGTGAGGGGGGGGAGAGAGGCACAGTGAGGGGGGGAGAGAGGCACAGTGAGGGGAGGGCCGGAGAGAGGCACAGTGAGGGGAGAGGGGAGAGAGGCACAGTGAGGAGAAGGGAGAGAAGCACAGTGAGGGGGGAGAGGCACAGTGAGGGGAGAGAAGCACAGTGAGGGGAGGGGGGAGAGGCACAGTGAGGGGAGGGGGGAGAGGCACAGTGAGGGGAGGGGGAGAGGCACAGTGAGGGGAAGGGAGAGAGGCACAGTGAGGGGAAGGGGAGGGGGAGAGGCACAGTGAGGTGAGAGAGGCACAGTGAGGGGAGGGGGGAGAGAGGCACAGTGAGGGGAGGGGGGAGAGAGGCACAGTGAGGGGAGGGGGGAGAGGCACAGTGAGGGGAGCGGTAGAGGCACAGTGATGGGGAGAGTTAGGCACAGTGATGGGGAGAGAGAGGCACAGTGATGTGGAGAGAGAGGCACAGTGATGGGGAGAGAGAGGCACAGTGATGGGGAGAGAGAGGCACAGTGATGGGGAGAGAGGCACAGTAAGGGATGGAGGAGAGAGAGGCTCAGTGAGGGAAGGGAGGAGAGAGGCACAGTGAGGGGAGGGGGGAGAGAGGCACATTGAGGGAAGGAGGAGAGAGGCACAGTGAGGGAAGGAGGAGAGGCACAGTGAGGGGAGGGAGGAGAGAGGCACAGTGAGGGGACAGGGAGAGGCACAGTGAGGGGAGGGAGGAGAGAGGCACAGTGAGGGGAGGGAGGAGAGAGGCACAGTGAAGGGGGGGGATAGAGGCACAGTGAGGGGAGGGGGGAGAGAGGCGCAGCAAGGGGAGTGGGGAGAGGCACAGTGAGGGGAGTGGGGGAAGGGGGTATAGAGGCAGTGAGGGGAGGGGGAGAGAGGCGCAGTGGGGGGAGGGGGAAGAGGTGCGCAGTGAGGGGAGGGGGAAAAAGAGGCACAGTGAGGTGAGGGAGGAGAGGGACATGGAAGAGGCACAGCGAGGGGACGGGGGAGAGGCACAGTGAGGGGAGGGGGGAGAGGCACAGTGAGGGGAGCGGGAGAGGCACAGTGATGGGAAGAGAGAGACACGGTGATGGGGAGAGAGAGGCACAGTGATGGGGAGAGAGAGGCACAGTGATGGGGAGAGAGAGGCACAGTGATGGGGAGAGAGGCACAGTGAGGGGCAGAGAGAGGCACAGTAAGGGAGAGAAAAAAATTACGGCTGTGCCTATAGTGCCGTCGATGGCGACACGACGGGTGACGACGCCGTCGCCACCGGCAAAAGTTATGTTTCGCCGGGCGGCGGCAGTGCGGGATTCCGGCAATTTGATTTGTTCAAGTGACATGACGGCCCTTGAAAAATCTAATTTTGCCGGCTACCAGTTTCCGAACCGGCGACGTCGCTTTGTCGCCGTAGCGCGCACTATAAGCGCACGCGGCGGCAATGCTTCTGTTTTCGGGCGACGTCGCCAGTACTATATGCGCGGCCTAAGAATGTAGATTAAATATTTGAAAAATTGTGCTAATTATTCTGCTCTATACAAAATGTTCCTAATATTTCACTATACTGAGATAGATCCCTTAATTTCCCAGCGTTCTCGTGTGGTAACGGGGGAAGGGAGCAGCGCTGATTGAGACGACCCTAGGGAGCGATTCATGGTATGTTTATCAATTTAAACTTTTACATCCTCATAACCTTTTATAAAACACAGAACAAATGCAAAGAAAGCTGCAGAATGGCCGGTGTGGGGATCAAACGCACGGCCGCAGCATTATTATCCCCACAACTGCGCTATCCAGCAAGCAAGCAACTGTATGTAGGGAAGGGGGAGAGAGGCACAGTGAGGGGAGGAGGGGATAGAGGCACAGTGAGGGGAGGGGGGGGAGAGAGGCACAGTGAGGGGGGGGAGAGAGGCACAGTGAGGGGGGGAGAGAGGCACAGTGAGGGGAGGGCCGGAGAGAGGCACAGTGAGGGGAGAGGGGAGAGAGGCACAGTGAGGAGAAGGGAGAGAAGCACAGTGAGGGGGGAGAGGCACAGTGAGGGGAGAGAAGCACAGTGAGGGGAGGGGGGAGAGGCACAGTGAGGGGAGGGGGGAGAGGCACAGTGAGGGGAGGGGGAGAGGCACAGTGAGGGGAAGGGAGAGAGGCACAGTGAGGGGAAGGGGAGGGGGAGAGGCACAGTGAGGTGAGAGAGGCACAGTGAGGGGAGGGGGGAGAGAGGCACAGTGAGGGGAGGGGGGAGAGAGGCACAGTGAGGGGAGGGGGGAGAGAGGCACAGTGAAGGGAGTGGAGGAGAGAGGCACAGTGAGGGGAGTGGGGGAGAGAGGCACAGTGAGGGGAGTGGGGGAGAGAGGCACAGTGAGGGGAGGGGAGAGAGGCACAGTTAGGGGAGTGGGGGAGAGAGGCACAGTGAGGGGAGGGGGAGAGAGGCACAGTGAGGGGGGGGGGGAGAGAGGCAAAGTGAGGGGAGAGGGGCACAGTGAGGGGAGGGGAGAGAGGCACAGTGAGGGGAGTGGGGGAGAGAGGCACAGTGAGGGGCAGGAGGGGAGAGAGGCACAGTGAGGGGAGGGGGGGAGAGAGGCACAGTGAGGGGAGGGGGAGAGAGGCACAGTGAGGGGAGTGGGGAGAGAGGCACAGTGAGGGGAGTGGGGGAGAGAGGCACAGTGAGGGGAGGGGGGGAGCGATGCACAGTGAGGGGAGGGGGGGACAGAGGTACAGTGAGGGGAGGAGGGGAGAGAGGCACAGTGAGGGGAGGGGGTGAGAGAGGCACAGTGAGGGGGGGGAGAGAGGCACAGTGAGGGGAGGGGCGGAGAGAGGCACAGTGAGGGAGGTGGGAGAGGCACAGTGAGGAGAAGGGAGAGAAGCACAGTGAGGGGAGGGGGGAGAGGCACAGTGAGGGGAAGGGGAGAGAGGCACAGTGAGGGTAGGGGAAGGGAGAGAGGGCACAGTGAGGGGAGGGAGAGAGGCACAGTGAGGGGAGGGGGGAGAGTGAGGAAAGGGGGGAGAGGCACAGTGAGGGAATGGGGAGAGAGAGGCACAGTGAGGGGAGGGTGGAGGAATGCACAATGAGGAGGGGGAGAGAGGCACAGTGAGGGGAGGGGAGGGGAAAGAGGCACAGTGAGGGGAGGGGGAGAGGCACGGGGAGGGGAGAGGCACAGGGAGAGGGGAGCGAGGCATATTGAGGGGAGCGAGGCACAGTGAGGGGGAGAGAGACACAGTGAAAGGAGGGAAGAGTGAGGAACGGGGGGGGAGAGGCACAGTGAGGGGAGGGCGGAGAGGCACAGTGAGGGATGGAGGAGAGAGAGGCTCAGTGAGGGAAGGGAGGAGAGAGGCACAGTGAGGGGAGGGGGGGAGAGAGGCACATTGAGGGAAGGAGGAGAGAGGCACAGTGAGGGAAGGGAGGAGAGAGGCACAGTGAGGGGACAGGGAGAGGCACAGTGAGGGGAGGGGGGTGAGAGGCACAGTGAGGGGAGGGAGGAGAGAGGCACAGTGAGGAGAGGGAGGAGAGAGGCACAGTGAAGGGGGGGGATAGAGGCACAGTGAGGGGAGGGGGGAGAGAGGCGCAGCAAGGGGAGGGGGGAGAGGCACAGTGAGGGGAGTGGGGGAAGGGGGTATAGAGGCAGTGAGGGGAGGGGGAGAGAGGCGCAGTGGGGGGAGGGGGAAGAGGTGCGCAGTGAGGGGAGGGGGAAAAAGAGGCACAGTGAGGTGAGGGAGGAGAGGGACATGGGAGAGGCACAGCGAGGGGACGGGGGAGAGGCACAGTGAGGGGAGGGGGGAGAGGCACAGTGAGGGGAGCGGGAGAGGCACAGTGATGGGAAGAGAGAGACACAGTGATGGGGAGAGAGAGGCACAGTGATGGGGAGAGAGAGGCACAGTGATGGGGAGAGGCACAGTGATGGGGAGAGAGAGGCACAGTGATGGGGAGAGAGGCACAGTGAGGGGGAGAGAGAGGCACAGTAAGGGAGAGAAAAAAATTAAGGCTGTGCCTATAGTGCCGTCGATGGCGACACGATGGGTGACGACGCCGTCGCCACCGGCAAAAGTTATGTTTCGCCGGGCGGCGGCAGTGCGGGATTCCGGCAATTTCATTTGTTCAAGTGACGTGACGACCCTTGAAAAATCTAATTTTGCCGGCTACCAGTTTCCGCAACGGCGACGTCGCTTTGTCGCCGTAGCGCGCAATATAAGCGCACGCGGCGGCAATGCTTCTGTTTTCGGCCGACGTCGCCAGTACTATATGCGCGGCCTAAGAATGTAGATTAAATATTTGAAAAATTGTGCTAATTATTCTGCTCCATACAAAATGTTCCTAATATTTCACTATACTGAGATAAATCCCTTAATTTCCCAGCGTTCTCGTGTGGTAACGGGGGAAGGGAGCAGCGCTGATTGAGACGACCCTAGGGAGCGATTCATGGTATGTTTATCAATTTAAACTTTTACATCCTCATAACCTTTTATAAAACACAGAACAAATGCAAAGAAAGCTGCAGAATGGCCGGTGTGGGGATCAAACCCACGGCCGCGGCATTATTATCCCCACAACTGCGCTATCCAGCAAGCAAGCAACTGTATGTAGGGAAGGGGGAGAGAGGCACAGTGAGGGGAGGAGGGGATAGAGGCACAGTGAGGGGAGGGGGGGAGAGAGGCACAGTGAGGGGGGGGAGAGAGGCACAGTGAGGGGGGGGAGAGAGGCACAGTGAGGGGGGGGGGAGAGAGGCACAGTGAGGGGAGGGGGAGAGAGGCACAGTGAGGGGAGGGCCGCAGAGAGGCACAGTGAGGGGAGGGGAGAGAGGCACAGTGAGGAGAAGGGAGAGAAGCACAGTGAGGGGAGGGGGGGAGAGAGGCACAGTGAGGGGGGGGAGAGAGGCACAGTGAGGGGGGGGGGGAGAGAGGCACAGTGAGGGGAGGGGGAGAGAGGCACAGTGAGGGGAGGGCCGCAGAGAGGCACAGTGAGGGGAGGGGAGAGAGGCACAGTGAGGAGAAGGGAGAGAAGCACAGTGAGGGGAGGGGGGAGAGGCACAGTGAGGGGAGAGAGGAACAGTGAGGGGAGGGGGGGAGAGGCACAATGAGGGGAGGCGGGAGAGGCACAATGAGGGGAGGGGGGAGAGGCACAGTGAGGGGAAGGGAGAGAGGCACAGTGAGGGGAAGGGGAGAGAGGCACAGTGAGGTGAGGGGAGGGGGAGAGGCACAGTGAGGGGAGAGGGGCACAGTGAGGGGAGGGGGGAGAGAGGCACAGTGAGGGGGGGAGAGGCACAGTGAGGGGAGAGGGGAGAGAGACACAGTGAGGGGAGGGGGAGAGAGACACAGTGAGGGGAGGGGGAGAGAGGCACAGTGAGGGGAGGGGGGAGAAAGGCACAGTGAGGGGAGTGGGGGAGAGAGGCACAGTGAGGGGAGGGGAGAGAGGCACAGTGAGGGGAGTGGGGGAGAGAGGCACAGTGAGGGGAGAGAGGCACAGTGAGGGGACAGGGAGAGGCACAGTGAGGGGAGGGGGTGAGAGGCACAGTGAGGGGAGGGAGGAGAGAGGCACAGTGAGGGGAGGGGGGAGAGAGGCGCAGCGAGGGGAGGGGGGAGAGGCACAGTGAGGGGACTGGGGGAAGGGGTATAGAGGCAGTGAGGGGAGGGGGAGAGAGGCGCAGTGGGAGGAGGGGGAGAGAGGCGCAGTGGGGGGAGGGGAAGAGGTGCGCAGTGAGGGGAGGGGGAAAAAGAGGCACAGTGAGGGGAGGGAGGAGAGGGACATGGGAGAGGCACAGTGAGGGCAGGGGGGAGAGGCACAGTGAGGGCAGGGGGGAGAGGCACAGTGAGGGGAGCGGTAGAGGCACAGTGATGGGGAGAGTTAGGCACAGTGATGGGGAGAGAGAGGCACAGTGATGGGGAGAGAGAGGCACAGTGATGTGGAGAGAGAGGCACAGTGATGGGGAGAGAGAGGCACAGTGAGGGGGAGAGAGAGGCACAGTAAGGGAGAGAAAAAAATTAAGGCTGTGCCTATAGTGCCGTCGATGGCGACACGATGGGTGACGACGCCGTCGCCACCGGCAAAAGTTATGTTTCGCCGGGCGGCGGCAGTGCGGGATTCCGGCAATTTCATTTGTTCAAGTGACGTGACGACCCTTGAAAAATCTAATTTTGCCGGCTACCAGTTTCCGCAACGGCGACGTCGCTTTGTCGCCGTAGCGCGCAATATAAGCGCACGCGGCGGCAATGCTTCTGTTTTCGGCCGACGTCGCCAGTACTATATGCGCGGCCTAAGAATGTAGATTAAATATTTGAAAAATTGTGCTAATTATTCTGCTCCATACAAAATGTTCCTAATATTTCACTATACTGAGATAGATCCCTTAATTTCCCAGCGTTCTCGTGTGGTAACGGGGGAAGGGAGCAGCGCTGATTGAGACGACCCTAGGGAGCGATTCATGGTATGTTTATCAATTTAAACTTTTACATCCTCATAACCTTTTATAAAACACAGAACAAATGCAAAGAAAGCTGCAGAATGGCCGGTGTGGGGATCAAACCCACGGCCGCGGCATTATTATCCCCACAACTGCGCTATCCAGCAAGCAAGCAACTGTATGTAGGGAAGGGGGAGAGAGGCACAGTGAGGGGAGGAGGGGATAGAGGCACAGTGAGGGGAGGGGGGGAGAGAGGCACAGTGAGGGGGGGGAGAGAGGCACAGTGAGGGGGGGGAGAGAGGCACAGTGAGGGGGGGGGGAGAGAGGCACAGTGAGGGGAGGGGGAGAGAGGCACAGTGAGGGGAGGGCCGCAGAGAGGCACAGTGAGGGGAGGGGAGAGAGGCACAGTGAGGAGAAGGGAGAGAAGCACAGTGAGGGGAGGGGGGAGAGGCACAGTGAGGGGAGAGAGGAACAGTGAGGGGAGGGGGGAGAGGCACAATGAGGGGAGGCGGGAGAGGCACAATGAGGGGAGGGGGGAGAGGCACAGTGAGGGGAAGGGAGAGAGGCACAGTGAGGGGAAGGGGAGAGAGGCACAGTGAGGTGAGGGGAGGGGGAGAGGCACAGTGAGGGGAGAGGGGCACAGTGAGGGGAGGGGGGAGAGAGGCACAGTGAGGGGGGGAGAGGCACAGTGAGGGGAGAGGGGAGAGAGACACAGTGAGGGGAGGGGGAGAGAGACACAGTGAGGGGAGGGGGAGAGAGGCACAGTGAGGGGAGGGGGGAGAAAGGCACAGTGAGGGGAGTGGGGGAGAGAGGCACAGTGAGGGGAGGGGAGAGAGGCACAGTGAGGGGAGTGGGGGAGAGAGGCACAGTGAGGGGAGAGAGGCACAGTGAGGGGACAGGGAGAGGCACAGTGAGGGGAGGGGGTGAGAGGCACAGTGAGGGGAGGGAGGAGAGAGGCACAGTGAGGGGAGGGGGGAGAGAGGCGCAGCGAGGGGAGGGGGGAGAGGCACAGTGAGGGGACTGGGGGAAGGGGTATAGAGGCAGTGAGGGGAGGGGGAGAGAGGCGCAGTGGGAGGAGGGGGAGAGAGGCGCAGTGGGGGGAGGGGAAGAGGTGCGCAGTGAGGGGAGGGGGAAAAAGAGGCACAGTGAGGGGAGGGAGGAGAGGGACATGGGAGAGGCACAGTGAGGGCAGGGGGGAGAGGCACAGTGAGGGCAGGGGGGAGAGGCACAGTGAGGGGAGCGGTAGAGGCACAGTGATGGGGAGAGTTAGGCACAGTGATGGGGAGAGAGAGGCACAGTGATGTGGAGAGAGAGGCACAGTGATGGGGAGAGAGAGGCACAGTGATGGGGAGAGAGGCACAGTGAGGGGGAGAGAGAGGCACAGTAAGGGAGAGAAAAAAATTAAGGCTGTGCCTATAGTGCCGTCGATGGCGACACGACGGGTGACGACGCCGTCGCCACCGGCAAAAGTTATGTTTCGCCGGGCGGCGGCAGTGCGGGATTCCGGCAATTTGATTTGTTCAAGTGACGTGACGGCCCTTGAAAAATCTAATTTTGCCGGCTACCAGTTTCCGCAACGGCGACGTCGCTTTGTCGCCGTAGCGGGCACTATAAGTGCACGTGGCGGCAATGCTTCTGTTTTCGGGCGACGTCGCCAGTACTATATGCGCGGCCTAAGAATGTAGATTAAATATTTGAAAAATTGTGCTAATTATTCTGCTCTATACAAAATGTTCCTAATATTTCACTATACTGAGATAGATCCCTTAATTTCCCAGCGTTCTCGTGTGGTAACGGGGGAAGGGAGCAGCGCTGATTGAGACGACCCTAGGGAGCGATTCATGGTATGTTTATCAATTTAAACTTTTACATCCTCATAACCTTTTATAAAACACAGAACAAATGCAAAGAAAGCTGCAGAATGGCCGGTGTGGGGATCAAACCCACGGCCGCGGCATTATTATCCCCACAACTGCGCTATCCAGCAAGCAAGCAACTGTATGTAGGGAAGGGGGAGAGAGGCACAGTGAGGGGAGGAGGGGATAGAGGCACAGTGAGGGGAGGAGGGGATAGAGGCACAGTGAGGGAAGGGGGGAGAGAGGCACAGTGAGGGGGGGGAGAGAGGCACAGTGAGGGGGGGGGAGAGAGGCACAGTGAGGGGAGGGGGAGAGAGGCACAGTGAGGGGAGGGGGAGAGAGGCACAGTGAGGGGAGGGCCGCAGAGAGGCACAGTGAGGGGAGGGGAGAGAGGCACAGTGAGGAGAAGGGAGAGAAACACAGTGAGGGGAGGGGGGAGAGGCACAGTGAGGGGAGAGAGGCACAGTGAGGGGAGGGGGGAGAGGCACAATGAGGGGAGGGGGGAGAGGCACAATGAGGGGAGGGGGGAGAGGCACAGTGAGGGGAAGGGAGAGAGGCACAGTGAGGGGAAGGGGAGAGAGGCACAGTGAGGGGAGGGCCGGAGAGAGGCACAGTGAGGGGAGAGGGGAGAGAGGCACAGTGAGGAGAAGGGAGAGAAGCACAGTGAGGGGGGAGAGGCACAGTGAGGGGAGAGAAGCACAGTGAGGAGAAGGGAGAGAAGCACAGTGAGGGGAGGGGGGAGAGGCACAGTGAGGGGAGAGAGGCACAGTGAGGGGAGGGGGGAGAGGCACAATGAGGGGAGGGGGGAGAGGCACAATGAGGGGAGGGGGGAGAGGCACAGTGAGGGGAAGGGAGAGAGGCACAGTGAGGGGAAGGGGAGAGAGGCACAGTGAGGTGAGGGGAGGGGGAGAGGCACAGTGAGGGGAGAGGGGCACAGTGAGGGGAGGGGGGAGAGAGGCACAGTGAGGGGGGGAGAGGCACAGTGAGGGGAGAGGGGAGAGAGACACAGTGAGGGGAGGGGGAGAGAGGCACAGTGAGGGGAGGGGGGAGAAAGGCACAGTGAGGGGAGTGGGGGAGAGAGGCACAGTGAGGGGAGGGGAGAGAGGCACAGTGAGGGGAGTGGGGGAGAGAGGCACAGTGAGGGGAGAGGGGAGAGAGGCACAGTGAGGGGACAGGGAGAGGCACAGTGAGGGGAGGGGGTGAGAGGCACAGTGAGGGGAGGGAGGAGAGAGGCACAGTGAGGGGAGGGGGGAGAGAGGCGCAGCGAGGGGAGGGGGGAGAGGCACAGTGAGGGGACTGGGGGAAGGGGTATAGAGGCAGTGAGGGGAGGGGGAGAGAGGCGCAGTGGGAGGAGGGGGAGAGAGGCGCAGTGGGAGGAGGGGGAGAGAGGCGCAGTGGGGGGAGGGGAAGAGGTGCGCAGTGAGGGGAGGGGGAAAAAGAGGCACAGTGAGGGGAGGGAGGAGAGGGACATGGGAGAGGCACAGTGAGGGCAGGGGGGAGAGGCACAGTGAGGGCAGGGGGGAGAGGCACAGTGAGGGGAGCGGTAGAGGCACAGTGATGGGGAGAGTTAGGCACAGTGATGGGGAGAGAGAGGCACAGTGATGGGGAGAGAGAGGCACAGTGATGGGGAGAGAGGCACAGTGAGGGGGAGAGAGAGGCACAGTAAGGGAGAGAAAAAAATTAAGGCTGTGCCTATAGTGCCGTCGATGGCGACACGACGGGTGACGACGCCGTCGCCACCGGCAAAAGTTATGTTTCGCCGGGCGGCGGCAGTGCGGGATTCCGGCAATTTCATTTGTTCAAGTGACATGACGGCCCTTGAAAAATCTAATTTTGCCGGCTACCAGTTTCCGCAACGGCGACGTCGCTTTGTCGCCGTAGCGGGCACTATAAGTGCACGTGGCGGCAATGCTTCTGTTTTCGGGCGACGTCGCCAGTACTATATGCGCGGCCTAAGAATGTAGATTAAATATTTGAAAAATTGTGCTAATTATTCTGCTCTATACAAAATGTTCCTAATATTTCACTATACTGAGATAGATCCCTTAATTTCCCAGCGTTCTCGTGTGGTAACGGGGGAAGGGAGCAGCGCTGATTGAGACGACCCTAGGGAGCGATTCATGGTATGTTTATCAATTTAAACTTTTACATCCTCATAACCTTTTATAAAACACAGAACAAATGCAAAGAAAGCTGCAGAATGGCCGGTGTGGGGATCAAACCCACGGCCGCGGCATTATTATCCCCACAACTGCGCTATCCAGCAATAAGCAACTGTATGTAGGGAAGGGGGAGAGAGGCACAGTGAGGGGAGGAGGGGATAGAGGCACAGTGAGGGGGGGGAGAGAGGCACAGTGAGGGGGGGGAGAGAGGCACAGTGAGGGGGGGAGAGAGGCACAGTGAGGGGAGGGCCGGAGAGAGGCACAGTGAGGGGAGAGGGGAGAGAGGCACAGTGAGGAGAAGGGAGAGAAGCACAGTGAGGGGGGAGAGGCACAGTGAGGGGAGAGAAGCACAGTGAGGGGAGGGGGGAGAGGCACAGTGAGGGGAGGGGGGAGAGAGGCACAGTGAGGGGAGTGGGGGAGAGAGGCACAGTGAGGGGAGTGGGGGAGAGAGGCACAGTGAGGGGAGTGGGGGAGAGAGGCACAGTGAGGGGCAGGAGGGGAGAGAGGCACAGTGAGGGGAGGGGGAGAGAGGCACAGTGAGGGGAGGGGGAGAGAGGCACAGTGAGGGGAGGGGGAGAGAGGCACAGTGAGGGGAGGGGGGAGAGAGGCACAGTGAGGGGAGTGGGGGAGAGAGGCACAGTGAGGGGAGTGGGGGAGAGAGGCACAGTGAGGGGAGGGGGGAGCGATGCACAGTGAGGGGAAGGGGGGACAGAGGCACAGTGAGGGGAGGAGGGGAGAGAGGCACAGTGAGGGGAGGGGGTGAGAGAGGCACAGTGAGGGGGGGAGAGAGGCACAGTGAGGGGAGGGGCGGAGAGAGGCACAGTGAGGGAGGTGGGAGAGGCACAGTGAGGAGAAGGGAGAGAAGCACAGTGAGGGGAGGGGGGAGAGGCACAGTGAGGGGAATGGGAGAGAGGCACAGTGAGGGTAGGGGAGGGGAGAGAGGCACAGTGAGGGGAGGGAGAGAGGCACAGTGAGGGGAGGGGGAGAGTGAGGAAAGGGGGGAGAGGCACAGTGAGGGAATGGGGAGAGAGAGGCACAGTGAGGGGAGGGTGGAGGAATGCACAATGAGGAGGGGGAGAGAGGCACAGTGAGGGGAGGGGAGGGGAAAGAGGCACAGTGAGGGGAGGGGGAGAGGCACGGGGAGGGGAGAGGCACAGGGAGAGGGGAGCGAGGCATATTGAGGGGAGCGAGGCACAGTGAGGGGGAGAGAGACAGTGAAAGGAGGGAAGAGTGAGGAAAGGGGGGAGAGGCACAGTGAGGGGAGGGCGGAGAGGCACAGTGAGGGATGGAGGAGAGAGAGGCTCAGTGAGGGAAGGGAGGAGAGAGGCACAGTGAGGGGAGGGGGGGAGAGAGGCACATTGAGGGAAGGAGGAGAGAGGCACAGTGAGGGAAGGAGGAGAGACACAGTGAGGGGAGGGAGGAGAGAGGCACAGTGAGGGGACAGGGAGAGGCACAGTGAGGGGAGGGGGTGAGAGACACAGTGAGGGGAGGGAGGAGAGAGGCACAGTGAGGGGAGGGAGGAGAGAGGCACAGTGAAGGGGGGGATAGAGGCACAGTGAGGGGAGGGGGGAGAGAGGCGCAGCAAGGGGAGGGGGGAGAGGCACAGTGAGGGGAGTGGGGGAAGGGGGTATAGAGGCAGTGAGGGGAGGGGGAGAGAGGCGCAGTGGGGGGAGGGGGAAGAGGTGCGCAGTGAGGGGAGGGGGAAAAAGAGGCACAGTGAGGTGAGGGAGGAGAGGGACATGGGAGAGGCACAGCGAGGGGACGGGGGAGAGGCACAGTGATGGGAAGAGAGAGACACAGTGATGGGGAGAGAGAGGCACAGTGATGGGGAGAGAGAGGCACAGTGATGGGGAGAGAGAGGCACAGTGATGGGGAGAGAGAGGCACAGTGATGGGGAGAGAGGCACAGTGAGGGGGAGAGAGAGGCACAGTAAGGGAGAAAAAAAAATTAAGGCTGTGCCTATAGTGTCGTCGATGGCGACACGATGGGTGACGACGCCGTCGCCACCGGCAAAAGTTATGTTTCGCCGGGCGGCGGCAGTGCGGGATTCCGGCAATTTCATTTGTTCAAGTGACGTGACGACCCTTGAAAAATCTAATTTTGCCGGCTACCAGTTTCCGCAACGGCGACGTCGCTTTGTCGCCGTAGCGCGCAATATAAGCGCACGCGGCGGCAATGCTTCTGTTTTCGGCCGACGTCGCCAGTACTATACAGTATGCACGGCCTAAGAATGTAGATTAAATATTTGAAAAATTGTGCTTATGATGGGCTTTATTTTCCTGTTATTTTCCCTGTGCTAATTATTCTGCTCCATACAAAATGTTCCTAATATTTCACTATACTGAGATAGATCCCTTAATTTCCCAGCGTTCTCGTGTGGTAACGGGGGAAGGGAGCAGCGCTGATTGAGACGACCCTAGGGAGCGATTCATGGTATGTTTATCAATTTAAACTTTTACATCCTCATAACCTTTTATAAAACACAGAACAAATGCAAAGAAAGCTGCAGAATGGCCGGTGTGGGGATCAAGCCCACGGCCGCGGCATTATTATCCCCACAACTGCGCTATCCAGCAAGCAAGCAACTGTATGTAGGGAAGGGGGAGAGAGGCACAGTGAGGGGAGGAGGGGATAGAGGCACAGTGAGGGGAGGAGGGGATAGAGGCACAGTGAGGGGGGGGAGAGAGGCACAGTGAGGGAAGGGGGGAGAGAGGCACAGTGAGGGGGGGGAGAGAGGCACAGTGAGGGGGGGGGAGAGAGGCACAGTGAGGGGAGGGGGAGAGAGGCACAGTGAGGGGAGGGCCGCAGAGAGGCACAGTGAGGGGAGGGGAGAGAGGCACAGTGAGGAGAAGGGAGAGAAACACAGTGAGGGGAGGGGGGAGAGGCACAGTGAGGGGAGAGAGGCACAGTGAGGGGAGGGGGGAGAGGCACAATGAGGGGAGGGGGGAGAGGCACAATGAGGGGAGGGGGGAGAGGCACAGTGAGGGGAAGGAGGGGAGAGAGGCACAGTGAGGGGAAGGAGGGGAGAGAGGCACAGTGAGGGGAAGGAGGGGAGAGAGGCACAGTGAGTGGAGGGGGGAGAGAGGCACAGTGAGGGGAGGGGGGAGAGAGGCACAGTGAGGGGAGGGGGGAGAGAGGCACAGTGAGGGGAGTGGGGGAGCGAGGCACAGTGAGGGGAGGGGGGTACAGAGGCACAGTGAGGGGAGGAGGGGAGAGAGGTACAGTGAGGGGAGGGGGGGGAGAGAGGCACGGGGAGGGGAGGGGGAGAGGCACAGTGAGGGGAGAGAGGCACAGTGAGGGGGGGGAGAGGCACAGTGAGGGGAGAGGGGAGAGAGACACAGTGAGGGGAGGGGGAGAGAGGCACAGTGAGGGGAGGGGGGAGAGAGGCACAGTGAGGGGAGGGGGGAGAGAGGCACAGTGAGGGGAGGGGGGAGAGAGGCACAGCGAGGGGAGGGGGGAGAGAGGCACAGTGAGGGGAGTGGGGGAGAGAGGCACAGTGAGGGGAGAGGGGAGAGAGGCACAGTGAGGGGAGGAGGGAGGAGGCACAGTGAGGGGGGGGGAGAGAGGCACAGTGAGGGGAGGGGGGAGAGAGGCAAAGTGAGGGGAGGGGGGAGAGAGGCAAAGTGAGGGGAGAGGGGCACAGTGAGGGGAGGGGAGAGAGGCACAGTGAGGGGAGGGGAGAGAGGCACAGTGAGGGGAGTGGGGGAGAGAGGCACAGTGAGGGGAGTGGGGGAGAGAGGCAAAGTGAGGGGAGGGGGGAGAGAGGCAAAGTGAGGGGAGAGGGGCACAGTGAGGGGAGGGGAGAGAGGCACAGTGAGGGGAGGGGAGAGAGGCACAGTGAGGGGAGTGGGGGAGAGAGGCACAGTGAGGGGAGTGGGGGAGAGAGGCACAGTGAGGGGAGTGGGGGAGAGAGGCACAGTGAGGGGAAGGAGGGGAGAGAGGCACAGTGAGGGGAGGGGGGAGAGAGGCACAGTGAGGGGAGGGGGGAGAGAGGCACAGTGAGGGGAGGGGGGAGAGAGGCACAGTGAGAGGAGGGGGGAGAGAGGCACAGTGAGGGGAGGGGGGTACAGAGGCACAGTGAGGGGAGGAGGGGAGAGAGGCACAGTGACGGGAGGGGGGAGCGAGGCACAGTGAGGGGAGGGGGGTACAGAGGCACCGTGAGGGGAGGAGGGGAGAGAGGCACAGTGAGCAGAGGGGGGAAAGAGAGGCACAGTGAGGGGGGGAGAGGCACAGTGAGGAGAAGGGAGAGAAGCACAGTGAGGGGAGGGGGGAGAGGCACAGTGAGGGGAGGGGAGAGAGGCACAGTGAGGGGAGGGGGGAGAGGCACAGTGAGGGGAAGGGGACAGAGGCACAGTGAGGGGAAGGGGACAGAGGCACAGTGAGGGGAAGGGGACAGAGGCACAGTGAGGGGAAGGGGACAGAGGCACAGTGAGGGGAGGGGAGAGAGGCACAGTGAGGGGAGGGGAGAGAGGCAAAGTGAGGGGAGGGGGGAGAGGCACAGTGAGGGGAGGGGGAGAGTGAGGAAAGGGGGGAGAGGCACAGTGAGGGAATGGGGAGAGAGAGGCACAGTGAGGGGAGGGGGGAGGAATGCACAATGAGGAGGGGGAGAGAGGCACAGTGAGGGGAGGGGAGGGGAAAGAGGCACAGTGAGGGGAGGGGGAGAGGCACGGGGAGGGGAGGGGGAGAGGCACGGGGAGGGGAGAGGCACAGGGAGAGGGAAGCGAGGCATATTGAGGGGAGCGAGGCACAGTGAGGGTAGAGGGGAGAGAGACACAGTGAGGGGGAGAGAGGCACAGAGAAAGGAGGGAAGAGTGAGGAAAGGGTGGAGAGGCACAGTGAGGGGAGGGGGAGAGAGGCACAGTGGGGGATGGAGGAGAGAGAGGCTCAGTGAGGGAAGGGAGGAGAGAGGCACATTGAGGGAAGGAGGAGAGAGAGGCACAGTGAGGGAAGGAGGAGAGGCACAGTGAGGGGAGGTAGGAGAGAGGCACAGTGAGGGGGGAGAGCACAGTGAGGGGACAGGGAGAGGCACAGTGAGGGGAGGGGGGTGAGAGGCACAGTGAGGGGAGGGAGGAGAGAGGCACAGTGAGGGAAGGGAGGAGAGAGGCACAGTGAGGGGGGGATAGAGGCACAGTGAGGGGGGATAGAGGCACAGTGAGGGAAGGGGGAGAGAGGCACATTGAGGGAAGGAGGAGAGAGAGGCACAGTGAGGGAAGGAGGAGAGGCACAGTGAGGGGAGGGAGGAGAGAGGCACAGTGAGGGGGGGGAGAAGCACAGTGAAAGGAGGGAAGAGTGAGGGAAGGGAGGAGAGAGGCACAGTGAGGGGAGGGGGGGAGAGAGGCACATTGAGGGAAGGAGGAGAGAGAGGCACAGTGAGGGAAGGAGGAGAGGCACAGTGAGGGGAGGGAGGAGAGAGGCACAGTGAGGGGGGGGAGAAGCACAGTGAGGGGACAGGGAGAGGCACAGTGAGGGGACAGGGAGAGGCACAGTGAGGGGAGGGGGTGAGAGGCACAGTGAGGGGAGGGGGGAGAGAGGCACAGTGAGGGGGGGGATAGAGGCACAGTGAGGGGAGGGGGGAGAGAGGCGCAGCGAGGGGAGGGGGGAGAGGCACAGTGAGGGGACTGGGGGAAGGGGGTATAGAGGCAGTGAGGGGAGGGGGAGGGAGGCGCAGTGGGAGGAGGGGGAGAGAGGCGCAGTGGGGGGAGGGGAAGAGGTGCGCAGTGAGGGGAGGGGGAAAAAGAGGCACAGTGAGGGGAGGGTGAGAGAGGTACAGTGAGGGGAGTGGGGGAGAGAGGCACAGTGAGGGGAGGGGAAAGCGAGGCACAGTGAGGGGAGGGGGGGACAGAGGCACAGTGAGGGGAGGAGGGGAGAGAGGCACAGTGAGGGGGGGAGAGAGGCACAGTGAGGGGAGGGGCGGAGAGAGGCACAGTGAGGGAGGTTGGAGAGGCACAGTGAGGAGAAGGGAGAGAAGCACAGTGAGGGGAGGGGGGAGAGGCACTGTGAGGGGAGAGAGGCACAGTGAGGGGAGGGGGGAGAGGCACAGTGAGGGGAGGAGGGAGATGCACAGTGAGGGGAAGGGGAGAGAGGCACAGTGAGGGGAGGGGGGAGGAGGCACAGTGAGGGGGGAGTGAGGCACAGTGAGGGGAGGGGGGAGAGAGGCACAGTGAGGGGGGGAGAGAGGCAAAGTGAGGGGAGCGGGGCACAGTGAGGGGAGGGGAGAGAGGCACAGTGAGGGGAGAGGCACAGTGAGGGGAGGGGGGAGGAGGCACAGTGAGGGGGGGAGAGGCACAGTGAGGGGAGGGGGGAGAGAGGCACAGTGAGGGGGGGGAGAGAGGCAGAGTGAGGGGGGGGAGAGAGGCAAAGTGAGGGGAGCGGGGCACAGTGAGGGGAGGGGAGAGAGGCACAGTGAGGGGAGTGGGGGAGAGGCACAGTGTGGGGAAGGAGGGGAGAGAGGCACAGTGAGGGGAGGTGGGAGAGGCACAGTGAGGGAAGGGGGGAGAGAGGCACAGTGAGGGGAGGGGGGAGAGGGCACAGTAAGGGGAGGGGGGAGAGAGGCACAGTGAGGGGAGTGGGGGAGAGAGGCACAGTGAGGGGAGGGGGGAGCGAGGCACAGTGAGGGGACGGGGGGACAGAGGCACAGTGAGGGGATGGGGACAGAGGCACAGTGAGGGGAGGAGGGGAGAGAGGCACAGTGAAGGGAGGGGGGGAGAGAGGCACAGTGAGAGGAGGGGCGGAGAGAGGCACAGTGAGGAGAAGGGAGAGAAGCACAGTGAGGGGAGGGGGGAGAGAGGCACAGTGAGGGGAGGGCCGGAGAGAGGCACAGTGAGGAGAAGGGAGAGAAGCACAGTGAGGGGAGGGGGAGAGGCACAGTGAGGGGAGGGGAGAGAGACACAGTGAGGGGAGGGGGGAGAGGCACAGTGAGGGAATGGGGAGAGAGAGGCACAGTGAGGGGAGGGTGGAGGAATGCACAATGAGGAGGGGGAGAGAGGCACAGTGAGGGGAGGGGAGGGGAAAGAGGCACACTGAGGGGAGGGGGAGAGGCACGGGGAGGGGAGAGGCACAGGGAGAGGGGAGCGAGGCATATTGAAGGGAGCGAGGCACAGTGAGGGGAGAGAGGCACAGTGAGGGGGAGAGAGACACAGTGAAAGGAGGGAAGAGTGAGGAAAGGGGGGAGAGGCACAGTGAGGGGAGGGCGGAGAGGCACAGTGAGGGATGGAGGAGAGAGAGGCTCAGTGAGGGAAGGGAGGAGAGAGGCACAGTGAGGGGAGGGGGGAGAGAGGCACATTGAGGGAAGGAGGAGAGAGGCACAGTGAGGGAAGGAGGAGAGGCACAGTGAGGGGAGGGAGGAGAGAGGCACAGTGAGGGGACAGGGAGAGGCACAGTGAGGGGAGGGAGGAGAGAGGCACAGTGAGGGGAGGGAGGAGAGAGGCACAGTGAAGGGGGGGGATAGAGGCACAGTGAGGGGAGGGGGGAGAGAGGCGCAGCAAGGGGAGGGGGGAGAGGCACAGTGAGGGGAGTGGGGGAAGGGGGTATAGAGGCAGTGAGGGGAGGGGGAGAGAGGCGCAGTGGGGGGAGGGGGAAGAGGTGCGCAGTGAGGGGAGGGGGAAAAAGAGGCACAGTGAGGTGAGGGAGGAGAGGGACATGGAAGAGGCACAGCGAGGGGACGGGGGAGAGGCACAGTGAGGGGAGGGGGGAGAGGCACAGTGAGGGGAGCGGGAGAGGCACAGTGATGGGAAGAGAGAGACACAGTGATGGGGAGAGAGAGGCACAGTGATGGGGAGAGAGAGGCACAGTGATGGGGAGAGAGAGGCACAGTGATGGGGAGAGAGGCACAGTGAGGGGGAGAGAGAGGCACAGTAAGGGAGAGAAAAAAATTAAGGCTGTGCCTATAGTGCCGTCGATGGCGACACGATGGGTGACGACGCCGTCGCCACCGGCAAAAGTTATGTTTCGCCGGGCGGCGGCAGTGCGGGATTCCGGCAATTTCATTTGTTCAAGTGACGTGACGACCCTTGAAAAATCTAATTTTGCCGGCTACCAGTTTCCGCAACGGCGACGTCGCTTTGTCGCCGTAGCGCGCAATATAAGCGCACGCGGCGGCAATGCTTCTGTTTTCGGCCGACGTCGCCAGTACTATATGCGCGGCCTAAGAATGTAGATTAAATATTTGAAAAATTGTGCTAATTATTCTGCTCCATACAAAATGTTCCTAATATTTCACTATACTGAGATAGATCCCTTAATTTCCCAGCGTTCTCGTGTGGTAACGGGGGAAGGGAGCAGCGCTGATTGAGACGACCCTAGGGAGCGATTCATGGTATGTTTATCAATTTAAACTTTTACATCCTCATAACCTTTTATAAAACACAGAACAAATGCAAAGAAAGCTGCAGAATGGCCGGTGTGGGGATCAAACCCACGGCCGCGGCATTATTATCCCCACAACTGCGCTATCCAGCAAGCAAGCAACTGTATGTAGGGAAGGGGGAGAGAGGCACAGTGAGGGGAGGAGGGGATAGAGGCACAGTGAGAGGAGGAGGGGATAGAGGCACAGTGAGGGAAGGGGGGAGAGAGGCACAGTGAGGGGGGGGAGAGAGGCACAGTGAGGGGGGGGGTAGAGAGGCACAGTGAGGGGAGGGGGAGAGAGGCACAGTGAGGGGAGGGCCGCAGAGAGGCACAGTGAGGGGAGGGGAGAGAGGCACAGTGAGGAGAAGGGAGAGAAGCACAGTGAGGGGAGGGGAGAGAGGCACAGTGAGGGGAGGGGAGAGAGGCACAGTGAGGGGAGGGGGGAGAGGCACAATGAGGGGAGGGGGGAGAGGCACAGTGAGGGGAAGGGAGAGAGGCACAGTGAGGGGAAGGGGAGAGAGGCACAGTGAGGTGAGGGGAGGGGGAGAGGCACAGTGAGGGGAGAGGGGCACAGTGAGGGGAGGGGGGAGAGAGGCACAGTGAGGGGGGGAGAGGCACAGTGAGGGGAGAGGGGAGAGAGACACAGTGAAAGGAGGGGGAGAGAGGCACAGTGAGGGGAGGGGGAGAGAGGCACAGTGAGGGGAGGGGGGAGAGAGGCACAGTGAGGGGAGGGGGGAGAGAGGCACAGTGAGGGGAGTGGGGGAGAGAGGCACAGTGAGGGGAGGGGAGAGAGGCACAGTGAGGGGAGTGGGGGAGAGAGGCACAGTGAGGGGAGAGGGGAGAGAGGCACAGTGAGGGGAGGGGGGAGGAGGCACAGTGAGGGGGGGGGAGAGAGGCACAGTGAGGGGAGGGGGGAGAGAGGCAAAGTGAGGGGAGAGGGGCACAGTGAGGGGAGGGGAGAGAGGCACAGTGAGGGGAGTGGGGGAGAGAGGCACAGTGAGGGGAAGGAGGGGAGAGAGGCACAGTGAGGGGAGGGGGGAGAGAGGCACAGTGAGGGGAGGGGGGAGAGAGGCACAGTGAGGGGAGGGGGGAGAGAGGCACAGTGAGGGGAGGGGGGAGAGAGGCACAGTGAGGGGAGGGGGGAGAGGCACAGTGAGGGGAGTGGGGGAGAGGCACAGTGAGGGGAGGGGGAGCGAGGCACAGTGAGGGGAGGGGGGTACAGAGGCACAGTGAGGGGAGGAGGGGAGAGAGGTACAGTGAGGGGAGGGGGGGGAGAGAGGCACAGTGAGGGGAGGGGAGGGGGAGAGGCACAGTGAGGGGAGAGAGGCACAGTGAGGGGGGGGGAGAGGCACAGTGAGGGGAGAGGGGAGAGAGACACAGTGAGGGGAGGGGGGAGAGAGGCACAGTGAGGGGAGGGGGGAGAGAGGCACAGTGAGGGGAGGGGGGAGAGAGGCACAGTGAGGGGAGGGGGGAGAGAGGCACAGTGAGGGGAGTGGGGGAGAGAGGCACAGTGAGGGGAGAGGGAGAGAGGCACAGTGAGGGGAGGAGGGAGGAGGCACAGTGAGGGGGGGGAGAGAGGCACAGTGAGGGGAGGGGGGAGAGAGGCAAAGTGAGGGGAGAGGGGCACAGTGAGGGGAGGGGAGAGAGGCACAGTGAGGGGAGGGGAGAGAGGCACAGTGAGGGGAGGGGAGAGAGGCACAGTGAGGGGAGTGGGGGAGAGAGGCACAGTGAGGGGAGTGGGGGAGAGAGGCACAGTGAGGGGAGTGGGGGAGAGAGGCACAGTGAGGGGCAGGAGGGGAGAGAGGCACAGTGAGGGGAGGGGGAGAGAGGCACAGTGAGGGGAGGGGGAGAGAGGCACAGTGAGGGGAGGGGAGAGAGGCACAGTGAGGGGAGTGGGGGAGAGAGGCACAGTGAGGGGAGTGGGGGAGAGAGGCACAGTGAGGGGAGGGGGGAGCGATGCACAGTGAGGGGAAGGGGGGACAGAGGCACAGTGAGGGGAGGAGGGGAGAGAGGCACAGTGAGGGGAGGGGGTGAGAGAGGCACAGTGAGGGGGGGGAGAGAGGCACAGTGAGGGGAGGGGCGGAGAGAGGCACAGTGAGGGAGGTGGGAGAGGCACAGTGAGGAGAAGGGAGAGAAGCACAGTGAGGGAGGGGGGAGAGGCACAGTGAGGGGAATGGGAGAGAGGCACAGTGAGGGTAGGGGAGGGGAGAGAGGCACAGTGAAGGGAGGGAGAGAGGCACAGTGAGGGGAGGGGGAGAGTGAGGAAAGGGGGGAGAGGCACAGTGAGGGAATGGGGAGAGAGAGGCACAGTGAGGGGAGGGTGGAGGAATGCACAATGAGGAGGGGGAGAGAGGCACAGTGAGGGGAGGGGAAAGAGGCACAGTGAGGGGAGGGGGAGAGGCACGGGGAGGGGAGAGGCACAGGGAGAGGGGAGCGAGGCATATTGAGGGGAGCGAGGCACAGTGAGGGGGAGAGAGACACAGTGAAAGGAGGGAAGAGTGAGGAAAGGGGGGAGAGGCACAGTGAGGGGAGGGCGGAGAGGCACAGTGAGGGATGGAGGAGAGAGAGGCTCAGTGAGGGAAGGGAGGAGAGAGGCACAGTGAGGGGAGGGGGGGAGAGAGGCACATTGAGGGAAGGAGGAGAAAGAGGCACAGTGAGGGAAGGAGGAGAGACACAGTGAGGGGAGGGAGGAGAGAGGCACAGTGAGGGGACAGGGAGAGGCACAGTGAGGGGAGGGGGTGAGAGACACAGTGAGGGGAGGGAGGAGAGAGGCACAGTGAGGGGAGGGAGGAGAGAGGCACAGTGAAGGGGGGGGATAGAGGCACAGTGAGGGGAGGGGGGAGAGAGGCGCAGCAAGGGGAGGGGGGAGAGGCACAGTGAGGGGAGTGGGGGAAGGGGGTATAGAGGCAGTGAGGGGAGGGGGAGAGAGGCGCAGTGGGGGGAGGGGGAAGAGGTGCGCAGTGAGGGGAGGGGGAAAAAGAGGCACAGTGAGGTGAGGGAGGAGAGGGACATGGGAGAGGCACAGCGAGGGGACGGGGGAGAGGCACAGTGAGGGGAGCGGGAGAGGCACAGTGATGGGAAGAGAGAGACACAGTGATGGGGAGAGAGAGGCACAGTGATGGGGAGAGAGAGGCACAGTGATGGGGAGAGAGAGGCACAGTGATGGGGAGAGAGAGGCACAGTGATGGGGAGAGAGGCACAGTGAGGGGGAGAGAGAGGCACAGTAAGGGAGAAAAAAAATTAAGGCTGTGCCTATAGTGTCGTCGATGGCGACACGATGGGTGACGACGCCGTCGCCACCGGCAAAAGTTATGTTTCGCCGGGCGGCGGCAGTGCGGGATTCCGGCAATTTCATTTGTTCAAGTGACGTGACGACCCTTGAAAAATCTAATTTTGCCGGCTACCAGTTTCCGCAACGGCGACGTCGCTTTGTCGCCGTAGCGCGCAATATAAGCGCACGCGGCGGCAATGCTTCTGTTTTCGGCCGACGTCGCCAGTACTATACAGTATGCACGGCCTAAGAATGTAGATTAAATATTTGAAAAATTGTGCTAATTATTCTGCTCCATACAAAATGTTCCTAATATTTCACTATACTGAGATAGATCCCTTAATTTCCCAGCGTTCTCGTGTGGTAACGGGGGAAGGGAGCAGCGCTGATTGAGACGACCCTAGGGAGCGATTCATGGTATGTTTATCAATTTAAACTTTTACATCCTCATAACCTTTTATAAAACACAGAACAAATGCAAAGAAAGCTGCAGAATGGCCGGTGTGGGGATCAAGCCCACGGCCGCGGCATTATTATCCCCACAACTGCGCTATCCAGCAAGCAAGCAACTGTATGTAGGGAAGGGGGAGAGAGGCACAGTGAGGGGAGGAGGGGATAGAGGCACAGTGAGGGGAGGAGGGGATAGAGGCACAGTGAGGGGAGGAGGGGATAGAGGCACAGTGAGGGAAGGGGGGAGAGAGGCACAGTGAGGGGGGGGGAGAGAGGCACAGTGAGGGGGGGGGAGAGAGGCACAGTGAGGGGAGGGGGAGAGAGGCACAGTGAGGGGAGGGCCGCAGAGAGGCACAGTGAGGGGAGGGGAGAGAGGCACAGTGAGGAGAAGGGAGAGAAACACAGTGAGGGGAGGGGGGAGAGGCACAGTGAGGGGAGAGAGGCACAGTGAGGGGAGGGGGGAGAGGCACAATGAGGGGAGGGGGGAGAGGCACAATGAGGGGAGGGGGGAGAGGCACAGTGAGGGGAAGGAGGGGAGAGAGGCACAGTGAGGGGAAGGAGGGGAGAGAGGCACAGTGAGGGGAAGGAGGGGAGAGAGGCACAGTGAGTGGGGGGGGAGAGAGGCACAGTGAGGGGAGGGGGGAGAGAGGCACAGTGAGGGGAGGGGGGAGAGAGGCACAGTGAGGGGAGTGGGGGAGCGAGGCACAGTGAGGGGAGGGGGGTACAGAGCACAGTGAGGGGAGGAGGGGAGAGAGGTACAGTGAGGGGAGGGGGGGGAGAGAGGCACGGGGAGGGGAGGGGGAGAGGCACAGTGAGGGGAGAGAGGCACAGTGAGGGGGGGGAGAGGCACAGTGAGGGGAGAGGGGAGAGAGACACAGTGAGGGGAGGGGGAGAGAGGCACAGTGAGGGGAGGGGGGAGAGAGGCACAGTGAGGGGAGGGGGGAGAGAGGCACAGTGAGGGGAGGGGGGAGAGAGGCACAGCGAGGGGAGGGGGGAGAGAGGCACAGTGAGGGGAGTGGGGGAGAGAGGCACAGTGAGGGGAGAGGGGAGAGAGGCACAGTGAGGGGAGGAGGGAGGAGGCACAGTGAGGGGGGGGAGAGAGGCACAGTGAGGGGAGGGGGGAGAGAGGCAAAGTGAGGGGAGGGGGGAGAGAGGCAAAGTGAGGGGAGAGGGGCACAGTGAGGGGAGGGGAGAGAGGCACAGTGAGGGGAGGGGAGAGAGGCACAGTGAGG
Organism: Ascaphus truei; assembly: GCF_040206685.1. Taxonomy (NCBI): domain Eukaryota; kingdom Metazoa; phylum Chordata; class Amphibia; order Anura; family Ascaphidae; genus Ascaphus; species Ascaphus truei. The sequence goes on along the minus strand of NW_027455015.1, from coordinate 20,323 downwards.
GGAGTGGGGGAGAGAGGCACAGTGAGGGGAGTGGGGGAGAGAGGCACAGTGAGGGGAGTGGGGGAGAGAGGCACAGTGAGGGAAAGGAGGGGAGAGAGGCACAGTGAGGGGAGGGGGGAGAGAGGCACAGTGAGGGGAGGGGGGAGAGAGGCACAGTGAGGGGAGGGGGGAGAGAGGCACAGTGAGAGGAGGGGGGAGAGAGGCACAGTGAGGGGAGGGGGGTACAGAGGCACAGTGAGGGGAGGAGGGGAGAGAGGCACAGTGACGGGAGGGGGGAGCGAGGCACAGTGAGGGGAGGGGGGTACAGAGGCACCGTGAGGGGAGGAGGGGAGAGAGGCACAGTGAGCAGAGGGGGGAAAGAGAGGCACAGTGAGGGGGGGAGAGGCACAGTGAGGAGAAGGGAGAGAAGCACAGTGAGGGGAGGGGGGAGAGGCACAGTGAGGGGAGGGGAGAGAGGCACAGTGAGGGGAGGGGGGAGAGGCACAGTGAGGGGAAGGGGACAGAGGCACAGTGTGGGGAAGGGGACAGAGGCACAGTGAGGGGAAGGGGACAGAGGCACAGTGAGGGGAAGGGGACAGAGGCACAGTGAGGGGAGGGAGAGAGGCACAGTGAGGGGAGGGGAGAGAGGCAAAGTGAGGGAGGGGGGAGAGGCACAGTGAGGGGAGGGGGAGAGTGAGGAAAGGGGGGAGAGGCACAGTGAGGGAATGGGGAGAGAGAGGCACAGTGAGGGGAGGGGGGAGGAATGCACAATGAGGAGGGGGAGAGAGGCACAGTGAGGGGAGGGGAGGGGAAAGAGGCACAGTGAGGGGAGGGGGAGAGGCACGGGGAGGGGAGGGGGAGAGGCACGGGGAGGGGAGAGGCACAGGGAGAGGGAAGCGAGGCATATTGAGGGGAGCGAGGCACAGTGAGGGTAGAGGGGAGAGAGACACAGTGAGGGGGAGAGAGGCACAGAGAAAGGAGGGAAGAGTGAGGAAAGGGTGGAGAGGCACAGTGAGGGGAGGGGGAGAGAGGCACAGTGGGGGATGGAGGAGAGAGAGGCTCAGTGAGGGAAGGGAGGAGAGAGGCACATTGAGGGAAGGAGGAGAGAGAGGCACAGTGAGGGAAGGAGGAGAGGCACAGTGAGGGGAGGTAGGAGAGAGGCACAGTGAGGGGGGAGAGCACAGTGAGGGGACAGGGAGAGGCACAGTGAGGGGAGGGGGGTGAGAGGCACAGTGAGGGGAGGGAGGAGAGAGGCACAGTGAGGGAAGGGGAGGAGAGAGGCACAGTGAGGGGGGGATAGAGGCACAGTGAGGGGGGATAGAGGCACAGTGAGGGAAGGGGGAGAGAGGCACATTGAGGGAAGGAGGAGAGAGAGGCACAGTGAGGGAAGGAGGAGAGGCACAGTGAGGGGAGGGAGGAGAGAGGCACAGTGAGGGGGGGGAGAAGCACAGTGAAAGGAGGGAAGAGTGAGGGAAGGGAGGAGAGAGGCACAGTGAGGGGAGGGGGGGAGAGAGGCACATTGAGGGAAGGAGGAGAGAGAGGCACAGTGAGGGAAGGAGGAGAGGCACAGTGAGGGGAGGGAGGAGAGAGGCACAGTGAGGGGGGGGAGAAGCACAGTGAGGGGACAGGGAGAGGCACAGTGAGGGGACAGGGAGAGGCACAGTGAGGGGAGGGGGTGAGAGGCACAGTGAGGGGAGGGGGGAGAGAGGCACAGTGAGGGGGGGGATAGAGGCACAGTGAGGGGAGGGGGGAGAGAGGCGCAGCGAGGGGAGGGGGGAGAGGCACAGTGAGGGGACTGGGGGAAGGGGGTATAGAGGCAGTGAGGGGAGGGGGAGGGAGGCGCAGTGGGAGGAGGGGGAGAGAGGCGCAGTGGGGGGAGGGGAAGAGGTGCGCAGTGAGGGGAGGGGGAAAAAGAGGCACAGTGAGGGGAGGGTGAGAGAGGTACAGTGAGGGGAGTGGGGGAGAGAGGCACAGTGAGGGGAGGGGAAAGCGAGGCACAGTGAGGGGAGGGGGGGACAGAGGCACAGTGAGGGGAGGAGGGGAGAGAGGCACAGTGAGGGGGGGAGAGAGGCACAGTGAGGGGAGGGGCGGAGAGAGGCACAGTGAGGGAGGTTGGAGAGGCACAGTGAGGAGAAGGGAGAGAAGCACAGTGAGGGGAGGGGGGAGAGGCACTGTGAGGGGAGAGAGGCACAGTGAGGGGAGGGGGGAGAGGCACAGTGAGGGGAGGAGGGAGATGCACAGTGAGGGGAAGGGGAGAGAGGCACAGTGAGGGGAGGGGGGAGGAGGCACAGTGAGGGGGGAGTGAGGCACAGTGAGGGGAGGGGGGAGAGAGGCACAGTGAGGGGGGGAGAGAGGCAAAGTGAGGGGAGCGGGGCACAGTGAGGGGAGGGGAGAGAGGCACAGTGAGGGGAGAGGCACAGTGAGGGGAGGGGGGAGGAGGCACAGTGAGGGGGGGAGAGGCACAGTGAGGGGAGGGGGGAGAGAGGCACAGTGAGGGGGGGGAGAGAGGCAGAGTGAGGGGGGGGAGAGAGGCAAAGTGAGGGGAGCGGGGCACAGTGAGGGGAGGGGAGAGAGGCACAGTGAGGGGAGTGGGGGAGAGGCACAGTGTGGGGAAGGAGGGGAGAGAGGCACAGTGAGGGGAGGTGGGAGAGGCACAGTGAGGGAAGGGGGGAGAGAGGCACAGTGAGGGGAGGGGGGAGAGAGGCACAGTAAGGGGAGGGGGGAGAGAGGCACAGTGAGGGGAGTGGGGGAGAGAGGCACAGTGAGGGGAGGGGGGAGCGAGGCACAGTGAGGGGACGGGGGGACAGAGGCACAGTGAGGGGATGGGGACAGAGGCACAGTGAGGGGAGGAGGGGAGAGAGGCACAGTGAAGGGAGGGGGGGAGAGAGGCACAGTGAGAGGAGGGGCGGAGAGAGGCACAGTGAGGAGAAGGGAGAGAAGCACAGTGAGGGGAGGGGGGAGAGAGGCACAGTGAGGGGAGGGCCGGAGAGAGGCACAGTGAGGAGAAGGGAGAGAAGCACAGTGAGGGGAGGGGGAGAGGCACAGTGAGGGGAGGGGAGAGAGACACAGTGAGGGGAGGGGGGAGAGGCACAGTGAGGGAATGGGGAGAGAGAGGCACAGTGAGGGGAGGGTGGAGGAATGCACAATGAGGAGGGGGAGAGAGGCACAGTGAGGGGAGGGGAGGGGAAAGAGGCACACTGAGGGGAGGGGGAGAGGCACGGGGAGGGGAGAGGCACAGGGAGAGGGGAGCGAGGCATATTGAAGGGAGCGAGGCACAGTGAGGGGAGAGAGGCACAGTGAGGGGGAGAGAGACACAGTGAAAGGAGGGAAGAGTGAGGAAAGGGGGGAGAGGCACAGTGAGGGGAGGGCGGAGAGGCACAGTGAGGGATGGAGGAGAGAGAGGCTCAGTGAGGGAAGGGAGGAGAGAGGCACAGTGAGGGGAGGGGGGAGAGAGGCACATTGAGGGAAGGAGGAGAGAGGCACAGTGAGGGAAGGAGGAGAGGCACAGTGAGGGGAGGGAGGAGAGAGGCACAGTGAGGGGACAGGGAGAGGCACAGTGAGGGGAGGGAGGAGAGAGGCACAGTGAGGGGAGGGAGGAGAGAGGCACAGTGAAGGGGGGGGATAGAGGCACAGTGAGGGGAGGGGGGAGAGAGGCGCAGCAAGGGGAGGGGGGAGAGGCACAGTGAGGGGAGTGGGGGAAGGGGGTATAGAGGCAGTGAGGGGAGGGGGAGAGAGGCGCAGTGGGGGGAGGGGGAAGAGGTGCGCAGTGAGGGGAGGGGGAAAAAGAGGCACAGTGAGGTGAGGGAGGAGAGGGACATGGAAGAGGCACAGCGAGGGGACGGGGGAGAGGCACAGTGAGGGGAGGGGGAGAGGCACAGTGAGGGGAGCGGGAGAGGCACAGTGATGGAAGAGAGAGACACGGTGATGGGAGAGAGAGGCACAGTGATGGGGAGAGAGAGGCACAGTGATGGGGAGAGAGAGGCACAGTGATGGGGAGAGAGGCACAGTGAGGGGGAGAGAGAGGCACAGTAAGGGAGAGAAAAAAATTAAGGCTGTGCCTATAGTGCCGTCGATGGCGACACGATGGGTGACGACGCCGTCGCCACCGGCAAAAGTTATGTTTCGCCGGGCGGCGGCAGTGCGGGATTCGGCAATTTCATTGTTCAAGTGACGTGACGACCCTTGAAAAATCTAATTTTGCGGCTACCAGTTTCCGCAACGGCGACGTCGCTTTGTCGCCGTAGCGCGCAATATAAGCGCACGCGGCGGCAATGCTTCTGTTTTCGGCCGACGTCGCCAGTACTATATTGCGCGGCCTAAGAATGTAGATTAAATATTTGAAAATTGTGCTAATTATTCTGCTCCATACAAAATGTTCCTAATATTTCACTATACTGAGATAGATCCCTTAATTTCCCAGCGTTCTCGTGTGGTAACGGGGGAAGGGAGCAGCGCTGATTGAGACGACCCTAGGGAGCGATTCATGGTATGTTTATCAATTTAAACTTTTACATCCTCATAACCTTTTATAAAACACAGAACAAATGCAAAGAAAGCTGCAGAATGGCCGGTGTGGGGATCAAACCACGGCCGCGGCATTATTATCCCACAACTGCGCTATCCAGCAAGCAAGCAACTGTATGTAGGGAAGGGGAGAGAGGCACAGTGAGGGAGGAGGGGATAGAGGCACAGTGAGAGGAGGAGGGGATAGAGGCACAGTGAGGAAGGGGGGAGAGAGGCACAGTGAGGGGGGGGAGAGAGGCACAGTGAGGGGGGGGGGGAGAGAGGCACAGTGAGGGGAGGGGGAGAGAGGCACAGTGAGGGGAGGGCCGCAGAGAGGCACAGTGAGGGGAGGGGAGAGAGGCACAGTGAGGAGAAGGGAGAGAAGCACAGTGAGGGGAGGGGAGAGAAGCACAGTGAGGGGAGGGGAGAGAGGCACAGTGAGGGGAGGGGGGAGAGGCACAATGAGGGAGGGGGGAGAGGCACAGTGAGGGGAAGGGAGAGAGGCACAGTGAGGGGAAGGGGAGAGAGGCACAGTGAGGTGAGGGGAGGGGAGAGGCACAGTGAGGGGAGAGGGGCACAGTGAGGGGAGGGGGGAGAGAGGCACAGTGAGGGGGGGAGAGGCACAGTGAGGGGAGAGGGGAGAGAGACACAGTGAAAGGAGGGGGAGAGAGGCACAGTGAGGGGAGGGGGGAGAGAGGCACAGTGAGGGGAGGGGGGAGAGAGGCACAGTGAGGGGAGGGGGGAGAGAGGCACAGTGAGGGGAGTGGGGGAGAGAGGCACAGTGAGGGGAGGGGAGAGAGGCACAGTGAGGGGAGTGGGGGAGAGAGGCACAGTGAGGGGAGAGGGGAGAGAGGCACAGTGAGGGGAGGGGGAGGAGGCACAGTGAGGGGGGGGGAGAGAGGCACAGTGAGGGGAGGGGGAGAGAGGCACAGTGAGGGGAGAGGGGCACAGTGAGGGGAGGGGAGAGAGGCACAGTGAGGGGAGTGGGGAGAGAGGCACAGTGAGGGGAGAGGGGAGAGAGGCACAGTGAGGGGAGGAGGGAGGAGGCACAGTGAGGGGGGGGAGAGAGGCACAGTGAGGGGAGGGGGGAGAGAGGCAAAGTGAGGGGAGGGGGGAGAGAGGCAAAGTGAGGGGAGAGGGGCACAGTGAGGGGAGGGGAGAGAGGCACAGTGAGGGGAGGGGAGAGAGGCACAGTGAGGGGAGTGGGGGAGAGAGGCACAGTGAGGGGAGTGGGGGAGAGAGGCACAGTGAGGGAGTGGGGGAGAGAGGCACAGTGAGGGGAAGGAGGGGAGAGAGGCACAGTGAGGGGAGGGGGAGAGAGGCACAGTGAGGGGAGGGGGGAGAGAGGCACAGTGAGGGGAGGGGGGAGAGAGGCACAGTGAGGGGAGGGGGGAGAGAGGCACAGTTAGGGTACTGGAGAGGAGGGGGAGAGAGGCACAGTGAGGGGAGGGGGTACAGAGGCACAGTGAGGGAGGAGGGGAGAGAGGCACAGTGACGGGAGGGGGGAGCGAGGCACAGTGAGGGGAGGGGGGTACAGAGGCACCGTGAGGGGAGGAGGGGAGAGAGGCACAGTGAGCAGAGGGGGGAAAGAGAGGCACAGTGAGGGGGGGAGAGGCACAGTGAGGAGAAGGGAGAGAAGCACAGTGAGGGGAGGGGGGAGAGCACAGTGAGGGGAGGGGAGAGAGGCACAGTGAGGGGAGGGGGAGAGGCACAGTGAGGGGAAGGGGACAGAGGCACAGTGAGGGGAAGGGGACAGAGGCACAGTGAGGGGAAGGGGACAGAGGCACAGTGAGGGGAAGGGGACAGAGGCACAGTGAGGGGAGGGAGAGAGGCACAGTGAGGGGAGGGGAGAGAGGCAAAGTGAGGGGAGGGGGGAGAGGCACAGTGAGGGGAGGGGGAGAGTGAGGAAAGGGGGGAGAGGCACAGTGAGGGAATGGGAGAGAGAGGCACAGTGAGGGGAGGGGGAGGAATGCACAATGAGGAGGGGGAGAGAGGCACAGTGAGGGAGGGGAGGGGAAAGAGGCACAGTGAGGGGAGGGGGAGAGGCACGGGGAGGGGAGGGGGAGAGGCACGGGGAGGGGAGAGGCACAGGGAGAGGGAAGCGAGGCATATTGAGGGGAGCGAGGCACAGTGAGGGGGAGAGAGGCACAGAGAAAGGAGGAAGAGTGAGGAAAGGGTGGAGAGGCACAGTGAGGGGAGGGGGAGAGAGGCACAGTGGGGGATGGAGGAGAGAGAGGCTCAGTGAGGGAAGGGAGGAGAGAGGCACATTGAGGAAGGAGGAGAGAGAGGCACAGTGAGGGAAGGAGGAGAGGCACAGTGAGGGGAGGTAGGAGAGAGGCACAGTGAGGGGGGAGAGCACAGTGAGGGGACAGGGAGAGGCACAGTGAGGGGAGGGGGTGAGAGGCACAGTGAGGGGAGGGAGGAGAGAGGCACAGTGAGGGAAGGGAGGAGAGAGGCACAGTGAGGGGGGATAGAGGCACAGTGAGGGGGGATAGAGGCACAGTGAGGAAGGGGGAGAGAGGCACATTGAGGGAAGGAGGAGAGAGAGGCACAGTGAGGGAAGGAGGAGAGGCACAGTGAGGGGAGGGAGGAGAGAGGCACAGTGAGGGGGGGAGAAGCACAGTGAAAGGAGGGAAGAGTGAGGGAAGGGAGGAGAGAGGCACAGTGAGGGGAGGGGGGGAGAGAGGCACATTGAGGGAAGGAGGAGAGAGAGGCACAGTGAGGGAAGGAGGAGAGGCACAGTGAGGGAGGGAGGAGAGAGGCACAGTGAGGGGGGGGAGAAGCACAGTGAGGGGACAGGGAGAGGCACAGTGAGGGACAGGGAGAGCACAGTGAGGGGAGGGGGTGAGAGGCACAGTGAGGGAGGGGGGAGAGAGGCACAGTGAGGGGGGGATAGAGGCACAGTGAGGGGAGGGGGGAGAGAGGCGCAGCGAGGGGAGGGGGAGAGGCACAGTGAGGGACTGGGGAAGGGGGTATAGAGGCAGTGAGGGGAGGGGGAGGGAGGCGCAGTGGGAGGAGGGGGAGAGAGGCGCAGTGGGGGGAGGGGAAGAGGTGCGCAGTGAGGGGAGGGGGAAAAAGAGCACAGTGAGGGGAGGGGGAGAGAGGTACAGTGAGGGGAGTGGGGGAGAGAGGCACAGTGAGGGGAGGGGAAAGCGAGGCACAGTGAGGGGGAGGGGGGGACAGAGGCACAGTGAGGGGAGGAGGGAGAGAGGCACAGTGAGGGGGGAGAGAGGCACAGTGAGGGGAGGGGCGGAGAGAGGCACAGTGAGGGAGGTTGGAGAGGCACAGTGAGGAGAAGGGAGAGAAGCACAGTGAGGGAGGGGGGAGAGGCACTGTGAGGGGAGAGAGGCACAGTGAGGGAGGGGGGAGAGGCACAGTGAGGGAGGAGGGAGATGCACAGTGAGGGGAAGAGGGGAGGAGAGGCACAGTGAGGGGAGGGGGGAGGAGGCACAGTGAGGGGGGAGTGAGGCACAGTGAGGGGAGGGGGAGAGAGGCACAGTGAGGGGGGAGAGAGGCAAAGTGAGGGAGCGGGGCACAGTGAGGGGAGGGGAGAGAGGCACAGTAAGGGGAGAGGCACAGTGAGGGGAGGGGGAGGAGGCACAGTGAGGGGGGAGAGCACAGTGAGGGAGGGGGGAGAGAGGCACAGTGAGGGGGGGGAGAGAGGCAGAGTGAGGGGGGGGAGAGAGGCAAAGTGAGGGGAGCGGGGCACAGTGAGGGGAGGGGAGAGAGGCACAGTGAGGGGAGTGGGGGAGAGGCACAGTGTGGGGAAGGAGGGGAGAGAGGCACAGTGAGGGGAGGTGGGAGAGGCACAGTGAGGGAAGGGGGGAGAGAGGCACAGTGAGGGGAGGGGGGAGAGAGGCACAGTAAGGGGAGGGGGGAGAGAGGCACAGTGAGGGGAGTGGGGGAGAGAGGCACAGTGAGGGGAGGGGGGAGCGAGGCACAGTGAGGGGACGGGGGGACAGAGGCACAGTGAGGGGATGGGGACAGAGGCACAGTGAGGGGAGGAGGGGAGAGAGGCACAGTGAAGGGAGGGGGGGAGAGAGGCACAGTGAGAGGAGGGGCGGAGAGAGGCACAGTGAGGAGAAGGGAGAGAAGCACAGTGAGGGAGGGGGGAGAGAGGCACAGTGAGGGGAGGGCCGGAGAGAGGCACAGTGAGGAGAAGGGAGAGAAGCACAGTGAGGGGAGGGGGAGAGGCACAGTGAGGGGAGGGGAGAGAGACACAGTGAGGGGAGGGGGGAGAGGCACAGTGAGGGAATGGGAGAGAGAGGCACAGTGAGGGGAGGGTGGAGGAATGCACAATGAGGAGGGGGAGAGAGGCACAGTGAGGGGAGGGGAGGGGAAAGAGGCACACTGAGGGGAGGGGGAGAGGCACGGGAGGGGAGAGGCACAGGGAGAGGGGAGCGAGGCATATTGAAGGGAGCGAGGCACAGTGAGGGGAGAGAGGCACAGTGAGGGGGAGAGAGACACAGTGAAAGGAGGGAAGAGTGAGGAAAGGGGGGAGAGGCACAGTGAGGGGAGGGCGGAGAGCACAGTGAGGGATGGAGGAGAGAGAGGCTCAGTGAGGGAAGGGAGGAGAGAGGCACAGTGAGGGGAGGGGGGAGAGAGGCACATTGAGGGAAGGAGGAGAGAGGCACAGTGAGGGAAGGAGGAGAGGCACAGTGAGGGGAGGGAGGAGAGAGGCACAGTGAGGGGACAGGGAGAGGCACAGTGAGGGGAGGGAGGAGAGAGGCACAGTGAGGGGAGGAGGAGAGAGGCACAGTGAAGGGGGGGGATAGAGGCACAGTGAGGGGAGGGGGGAGAGAGGCGCAGCAAGGGGAGGGGGAGAGGCACAGTGAGGGGAGTGGGGGAAGGGGGTATAGAGGCAGTGAGGGGAGGGGGAGAGAGGCGCAGTGGGGGGAGGGGGAAGAGGTGCGCAGTGAGGGGAGGGGAAAAAGAGGCACAGTGAGGTGAGGGAGGAGAGGGACATGAAGAGGCACAGCGAGGGGACGGGGGAGAGGCACAGTGAGGGGAGGGGGGAGAGGCACAGTGAGGGGAGCGGAGAGGCACAGTGATGGGAAGAGAGAGACACGGTGATGGGGAGAGAGAGGCACAGTGATGGGGAGAGAGAGGCACAGTGATGGGGAGAGAGAGGCACAGTGATGGGAGAGAGGCACAGTGAGGGGGAGAGAGAGGCACAGTAAGGGAGAGAAAAAAATTAAGGCTGTGCCTATAGTGCCGTCGATGGCGACACGATGGGTGACGACGCCGTCGCCACCGGCAAAAGTTATGTTTCGCCGGGCGGCGGCAGTGCGGGATTCCGGCAATTTCATTTGTTCAAGTGACGTGACGACCCTTGAAAAATCTAATTTTGCCGGCTACCAGTTTCCGCAACGGCGACGTCGCTTTGTCGCCGTAGCGCGCAATATAAGCGCACGCGGCGGCAATGCTTCTGTTTTCGGCCGACGTCGCCAGTACTATATGCGCGGCCTAAGAATGTAGATTAAATATTTGAAAAATTGTGCTAATTATTCTGCTCCATACAAAATGTTCCTAATATTTCACTATACTGAGATAGATCCCTTAATTTCCAGCGTTCTCGTGTGGTAACGGGGGAAGGGAGCAGCGCTGATTGAGACGACCCTAGGGAGCGATTCATGGTATGTTTATCAATTTAAACTTTTACATCCTCATAACCTTTATAAAACACAGAACAAATGCAAAGAAAGCTGCAGAATGGCCGGTGTGGGGATCAAACCACGGCCGCGGCATTATTATCCCCACAACTGCGCTATCCAGCAAGCAAGCAACTGTATGTAGGGAAGGGGAGAGAGGCACAGTGAGGGGAGGAGGGGATAGAGGCACAGTGAGAGGAGGAGGGGATAGAGGCACAGTGAGGGAAGGGGGGAGAGAGGCACAGTGAGGGGGGGAGAGAGGCACAGTGAGGGGGGGGGGGAGAGAGGCACAGTGAGGGGAGGGGGAGAGAGGCACAGTGAGGGGAGGGCCGCAGAGAGGCACAGTGAGGGAGGGGAGAGAGGCACAGTGAGGAGAAGGGAGAGAAGCACAGTGAGGGGAGGGAGAGAAGCACAGTGAGGGGAGGGGAGAGAGGCACAGTGAGGGGAGGGGGGAGAGGCACAATGAGGGGAGGGGGGAGAGGCACAGTGAGGGGAAGGAGAGAGGCACAGTGAGGGGAAGGGGAGAGAGGCACAGTGAGGTGAGGGAGGGGGAGAGGCACAGTGAGGGGAGAGGGGCACAGTGAGGGGAGGGGGGAGAGAGGCACAGTGAGGGGGGAGAGGCACAGTGAGGGGAGAGGGGAGAGAGACACAGTGAAAGGAGGGGGAGAGAGGCACAGTGAGGGGAGGGGGGAGAGAGGCACAGTGAGGGGAGGGGGGAGAGAGGCACAGTGAGGGGAGGGGGGAGAGAGGCACAGTGAGGGAGTGGGGGAGAGAGGCACAGTGAGGGGAGGGGAGAGAGGCACAGTGAGGGGAGTGGGGGAGAGAGGCACAGTGAGGGGAGAGGGGAGAGAGGCACAGTGAGGGGAGGGGGGAGGAGGCACAGTGAGGGGGGGGGAGAGAGGCACAGTGAGGGGAGGGGGGAGAGAGGCACAGTGAGGGGAGAGGGGCACAGTGAGGGGAGGGGAGAGAGCACAGTGAGGGGAGTGGGGAGAGAGGCACAGTGAGGGGAAGGAGGGGAGAGAGGCACAGTGAGGGGAGGGGGGAGAGAGGCACAGTGAGGGGAGGGGGGAGAGAGGCACAGTGAGGGGAGGGGGAGAGAGGCACAGTGAGGGGAGGGGGAGAGAGGCACAGTGAGGGGAGGGGGGAGAGGCACAGTGAGGGGAGTGGGGGAGAGGCACAGTGAGGGAGGGGGAGCGAGGCACAGTGAGGGGAGGGGGTACAGAGGCACAGTGAGGGAGGAGGGGGGAGAGGTACAGTGAGGGGAGGGGGGGGAGAGAGGCACAGTGAGGGGAGGGAGGGGGAGAGGCACAGTGAGGGGAGAGAGGCACAGTGAGGGGGGGGGAGAGGCACAGTGAGGGGAGAGGGGAGAGAGACACAGTGAGGGGAGGGGGGAGAGAGGCACAGTGAGGGGAGGGGGGAGAGAGGCACAGTGAGGGGAGGGGGAGAGAGGCACAGTGAGGGGAGGGGGAGAGAGGCACAGTGAGGGAGTGGGGGAGAGAGGCACAGTGAGGGGAGAGGGAGAGAGGCACAGTGAGGGGAGGAGGGAGGAGGCACAGTGAGGGGGGGGAGAGAGGCACAGTGAGGGGAGGGGGGAGAGAGGCAAAGTGAGGGGAGAGGGGCACAGTGAGGGGAGGGGAGAGAGGCACAGTGAGGGGAGGGGAGAGAGGCACAGTGAGGGAGGGGAGAGAGGCACAGTGAGGGGAGTGGGGAGAGAGGCACAGTGAGGGGAGTGGGGGAGAGAGGCACAGTGAGGGAAGGGGGGAGAGAGGCACAGTGAGGGGAGGGGGAGAGAGGCACAGTGAGGGGAGGGGGGAGAGAGGCACAGTGAGGGGAGGGGGGAGAGAGGCACAGTGAGGGGAGTGGGGGAGAGAGGCACAGTGAGGGGAGGGGGGAGCGAGGCACAGTGAGGGGAGGGGGGTACAGAGGCACAGTGAGGGGAGGAGAGGAGAGAGGCATAGTGACGGGAGGGGGGAGCGAGGCACAGTGAGGGGAGGGGGTACAGAGGCACAGTGAGGGGAGGAGAGGAGAGAGGCACAGTGAGGGAGGAGGGAGAGAGGCACAGTGAGCAGAGGGGGGAAAGAGAGGCACAGTGAGGGGGGGAGAGGCACAGTGAGGGAGGGGGAGAGGCACAGTGAGGAGAAGGGAGAGAAGCACAGTGAGGGAGGGGGGAGAGGCACAGTGAGGGGAGAGAGGCACAGTGAGGGGAGGGGGGAGAGGCACAGTGAGGGGAGGAGGGAGAGGCACAGTGAGGGGAAGGGGAGAGAGGCTCAGTGAGGGGAGGGGAGAGAGGCACAGTGAGGGGAGGGAGAGAGGCAAAGTGAGGGGAGGGGGAGAGGCACAGTGAGGGGAGGGAGAGAGGCACAGTGAGGGGAGGGGGAGAGTGAGGAAAGGGGGGGAGAGGCACAGTGAGGGAATGGGGAGAGAGAGGCACAGTGAGGGGAGGGGGAGGAATGCACAATGAGGAGGGGGAGAGAGGCACAGTGAGGGGAGGGGGAGAGGCACGGGGAGGGGAGGGGTAGAGGCACGGGAGGGGAGAGGCACAGGGAGAGGGAAGCGAGGCATATTGAGGGAGCGAGGCACAGTGAGGGGAGAGGGGAGAGAGACACAGTGAGGGGGAGAGAGGCACAGAGAAAGGAGGGAAGAGTTAGGAAAGGTGGAGAGGCACAGTGAGGGGAGGGGCAGAGAGCACAGTGGGGGATGGAGGAGAGAGAGGCTCAGTGAGGGAAGGGAGGAGAGAGGCACATTGAGGGAAGGAGGAGAGAGAGGCACAGTGAGGGAAGGAGGAGAGGCACAGTGAGGGAGGTAGGAGAGAGGCACAGTGAGGGGGGAGAGCACAGTGAGGGGACAGGGAGAGGCACAGTGAGGGGAGGGGGTGAGAGGCACAGTGAGGGGAGGGAGGAGAGAGGCACAGTGAGGGAAAGGAGGAGAGAGGCACAGTGAGGGGGGATAGAGGCACAGTGAGGGGGGATAGAGGCACAGTGAGGGAAGGGGGGAGAGAGGCACATTGAGGGAAGGAGGAGAGAGAGGCACAGTGAGGGAAGGAGGAGAGGCACAGTGAGGGGAGGGAGGAGAGAGGCACAGTGAGGGGGGGAGAAGCACAGTGAGGGGACAGGGAGAGGCACAGTGAGGGGACAGGGAGAGGCACAGTGAGGGACAAGGTGAGAGGCACAGTGAGGGGAGGGGGAGAGAGCACAGTGAGGGGGGGGATAGAGGCACAGTGAGGAGAGGGGGGAGAGAGGCGCAGCGAGGGGAGGGGGGAGAGGCACAGTGAGGGGACTGGGGGAAGGGGGTATAGAGGCAGTGAGGGGAGGGGGAGAGAGGCGCAGTGGGAGGAGGGGAGAGAGGCGCAGTGGGGGGAGGGGAAGAGGTGCGCAGTGAGGGGAGGGGGAAAAAGAGGCACAGTGAGGGGAGGGGGAGAGAGGCACAGTGAGGGGAGTGGGGGAGAGAGGCACAGTGAGGGGAGGGGGGAGCGAGGCACAGTGAGGGGAGGGTGGGACAGAGGCACAGTGAGGGGAGGAGGGGAGAAAGGCACAGTGAGGGGACGGGGGGAGAGAGGCACAGTGAGGGGAGGGGCGGAGAGAGGCACAGTGAGGGAGGTTGGAGAGGCACAGTGAGGAGAAGGTAGAGAAGCACAGTGAGGGGAGGGGGGAGAGGCACAGTGAGGGGAGAGAGGCACAGTGAGGGGAGAGAGCACAGTGAGGGAGAGAGGCACAGTGAGGGAGAGAGGCACAGTGAGGGGAGGGGGGGGGAGAGGCACAGTGAGGGGAGGAGGGAGATGCACAGTGAGGGGAAGGGGAGAGAGGCACAGTGAGGGGAGGGGGGAGGAGGCACAGTGAGGGGGAGGAGGCACAGTGAGGGGGGAGTGAGGCACAGTGAGGGGAGGGGGAGAGAGGCACAGTGAGGGGGGGAGAGAGGCAAAGTGAGGGGAGGGGAGAGAGGCACAGTGAGGGGAGAGGGAGAGAGGGCACAGTGAGGGGAGGGGGGAGGAGGCACAGTGAGGGGAGGGAGGAGGAGGCACAGTGAGGGGGGGAGAGGCACAGTGAGGGGAGGGGGGAGAGAGGCACAGTGAGGGGGGGGAGAGAGGCAGAGTGAGGGGAGGGGGGAGAGAGGCACAGTGAGGGGAGGGGGAGAGAGGCACAGTGAGGGGAGTGGGGGAGAGAGGCACAGTGAGGGAGGGGGGAGCGAGGCACAGTGAGGGGAGGGGGGTACAGAGGCACAGTGAGGGGAGGAGAGGAGAGAGGCATAGTGACGGGAGGGGGAGCGAGGCACAGTGAGGGGAGGGGGTACAGAGGCACAGTGAGGGAGGAGAGGAGAGAGGCACAGTGAGGGGAGGAGGGGAGAGAGGCACAGTGAGCAGAGGGGGGAAAGAGAGGCACAGTGAGGGGGGGAGAGGCACAGTGAGGGAGGGGGAGAGGCACAGTGAGGAGAAGGAGAGAAGCACAGTGAGGGGAGGGGGGAGAGGCACAGTGAGGGGAGAGAGGCACAGTGAGGGAGGGGGGAGAGGCACAGTGAGGGGAGGAGGGAGAGGCACAGTGAGGGGAAGGGAGAGAGGCACAGTGAGGGGAGGGGAGAGAGGCACAGTGAGGGGAGGGGAGAGAGGCAAAGTGAGGGAGGGGGAGAGGCACAGTGAGGGGAGGGAGAGAGGCACAGTGAGGGGAGGGGAGAGTGAGGAAAGGGGGGGAGAGGCACAGTGAGGAATGGGGAGAGAGAGGCACAGTGAGGGGAGGGGGGAGGAATGCACAATGAGGAGGGGGAGAGAGGCACAGTGAGGGGAGGGGGAGAGGCACGGGGAGGGGAGGGGTAGAGGCACGGGGAGGGAGAGGCACAGGGAGAGGGAAGCGAGGCAAATTGAGGGGAGCGAGGCACAGTGAGGGAGAGGGGAGAGAGACACAGTGAGGGGGAGAGAGGCACAGAGAAAGGAGGGAAGAGTTAGGAAAGAGTGAGAGGCACAGTGAGGGGAGGGGGAGAGAGGCACAGTGGGGGATGGAGGAGAGAGAGGCTCAGTGAGGGAAGGGAGGAGAGAGGCACATTGAGGGAAGGAGGAGAGAGAGGCACAGTGAGGGAAGGAGGAGAGGCACAGTGAGGGGAGGTAGGAGAGAGGCACAGTGAGGGGGGAGAGCACAGTGAGGGGACAGGGAGAGGCACAGTGAGGGGAGGGGGTGAGAGGCACAGTGAGGGGAGGGAGGAGAGAGGCACAGTGAGGGAAAGGAGGAGAGAGGCACAGTGAGGGGGGGATAGAGCACAGTGAGGGGGATAGAGGCACAGTGAGGGAAGGGGGAGAGAGGCACATTGAGGGAAGGAGGAGAGAGAGGCACAGTGAGGGAAGGAGGAGAGGCACAGTGAGGGGAGGAGGAGAGAGGCACAGTGAGGGGGGGAGAAGCACAGTGAGGGGACAGGGAGAGGCACAGTGAGGGACAGGGAGAGGCACAGTGAGGGGACAAGGTGAGAGGCACAGTGAGGGGAGGGGGGAGAGAGGCACAGTGAGGGGGGGGATAGAGGCACAGTGAGGAGAGGGGGGAGAGAGGCGCAGCGAGGGGAGGGGGGAGAGGCACAGTGAGGGGACTGGGGGAAGGGGGTATAGAGGCAGTGAGGGGAGGGGAGAGAGGCGCAGTGGGAGGAGGGGGAGAGAGGCGCAGTGGGGGGAGGGGAAGAGGTGCGCAGTGAGGGGAGGGGGAAAAAGAGGCACAGTGAGGGAGGGGGAGAGAGGCACAGTGAGGGGAGTGGGGGAGAGAGGCACAGTGAGGGGAGGGGGGAGCGAGGCACAGTGAGGGGAGGGTGGGACAGAGCACAGTGAGGGGAGGAGGGAGAAAGGCACAGTGAGGGGACGGGGGGAGAGAGGCACAGTGAGGGGAGGGGCGAGAGAGGCACAGTGAGGGAGGTTGGAGAGGCACAGTGAGGAGAAGGTAGAGAAGCACAGTGAGGGGAGGGGGGAGAGGCACAGTGAGGGGAGAGAGGCACAGTGAGGGGAGAGAGGCACAGTGAGGGAGAGAGGCACAGTGAGGGGAGAGAGGCACAGTGAGGGGAGGGGGGAGAGGCACAGTGAGGGGAGGAGGGAGATGCACAGTGAGGGAAGGGGAGAGAGGCACAGTGAGGGGAGGGGGAGGAGGCACAGTGAGGGGGGAGGAGGCACAGTGAGGGGGGAGTGAGGCACAGTGAGGGGAGGGGGAGAGAGGCACAGTGAGGGGGGAGAGAGGCAAAGTGAGGGGAGGGGAGAGAGGCACAGTGAGGGGAGAGGGGAGAGAGGCACAGTGAGGGGAGGGGGAGGAGGCACAGTGAGGGGAGGGAGGAGGAGGCACAGTGAGGGGGGGAGAGGCACAGTGAGGGGAGGGGGGAGAGAGGCACAGTGAGGGGGGGGAGAGAGGCAGAGTGAGGGGGGAGAGAGGCAAAGTGAGGGGAGCGGGGCACAGTGAGGGGAGGGAGAGAAGCACAGTGAGGGAGTGGGGGAGAGGCACAGTGTGGGGAAGGAGGGGAGAGAGGCACAGTGAGGGGAGGGGGAGAGGCACAGTGAGGGAAGGGGGAGAGAGGCACAGTGAGGGGAGGGGGGAGAGAGGCACAGTGAGGGGAGTGGGGAGGAGAGAGGCACAGTGAGGGGAGGGGGGAGCGAGGCACAGTGAGGGGACGGAGGGACAGAGGCACAGTGAGGGATGGGGACAGAGGCACAGTGAGGGAGAGAGGCACAGTGAAGGGAGGGGGGAGAGAGGCACAGTGAGAGAGGGGCGGAGAGAGGCACAGTGAGGAGAAGGAGAGAAGCACAGTGAGGGAGGGGGGAGAGAGGCACAGTGAGGGGAGGGCGGAGAGAGGCACAGTGAGGGGAGAGGGGAGAGAGGCACAGTGAGGAGAAGGGAGAGAAGCACAGTGAGGGGAGGGGGAGAGGCACAGTGAGGGGAGGGGGAGATGCACAGTGAGGGGAGGGGGGTGAGGCACAGTGAGGGGAGGGGGGAGAGGCACAGTGAGGGGAGGGGGGAGAGGCACAGTGAGGGGAAGGGGGAGAGGCACAGTGAGGGGAAGGGGAGAGAGGCACAGTGAGGGGAAGGGGAGAGAGGCACAGTGAGGGGAAGGGGAGAGAGGCACAGTGAGGGAAGGGGAGAGAGGCACAGTGAGGGGAAGGGGAGAGAGGCACAGTGAGGGGAAGGGGAGAGAGGCACAGTGAGGGAAGGGGAGAGAGGCACAGTGAGGGGTAGGGGAGGGGGAGAGGCACAGTGAGGGGTGAGAGGCACAGTGAGGGGGGGGAGAGACACAGTGAGGGGAGGGGGGAGAGAGGCACAGTGAGGGGAGTGGGGGAGAGAGGCACAGTGAGGGGAGGGGAGAGAGGCACAGTGAGGGGAGTGGGGGAGAGAGGCACAGTGAGGGAGGGGAGAGAGGCACAGTGAGGGGAGTGGGGGAGAGAGGCACAGTGAGGGGAGGGGGGAGGAGGCACAGTGAGGGGGGGAGAGAGGCACAGTGAGGGGAGGGGGGAGAGAGGCAAAGTGAGGGGAGCGGGCACAGTGAGGGGAGGGAGAGAGGCACAGTGAGGGAGTGGGGGAGAGAGGCACAGTGAGGGGAGGGGGAGAGAGGCACAGTGAGGGGAGGGGGGAGAGAGGCACAGTGAGGGAGTGGGGAGAGAGGCACAGTGAGGGGAGGGGGGAGCGAGGCACAGTGAAGGGAGGGGGGAGAGAGGCACAGTGAGAGGAGGGGCGGAGAGAGGCACAGTGAGGAGAAGGGAGAGAAGCACAGTGAGGGGAGGGGGAGAGGGGCACAGTGAGGGGAGGGCCGGAGAGAGGCACAGTGAGGGGAGAGAGGCACAGTGAGGAGAAGGGAGAGAAGCACAGTGAGGGGAGGGGGAGAGGCACAGTGAGGGGGGAGAGGCACAGTGAGGGGAGGGGAGAGAGGCACAGTGAGGGAGTGGGGAGAGAGGCACAGTGAGGGGAGTGGGGAGAGAGGCACAGTGAGGGGAAGGAGGGGAGAGAGCACAGTGAGGGGAGGGGGGGAGAGAGGCACAGTGAGGGAGGGGGGAGAGAGGCACAGTGAGGGGAGGGGGAGAGAGGCACAGTGAGAGGAGGGGGGAGAGAGGCACAGTGAGGGGAGGGGGGTACAGAGGCACAGTGAGGGGAGGAGGGGAGAGAGGCACAGTGAGGGGAGGAGGGAGAGAGCACAGTGACGGGAGGGGGGAGCGAGGCACAGTGAGGGGAGGGGGTACAGAGGCACCGTGAGGGGAGGAGGGGAGAGAGGCACAGTGAGCAGAGGGGGGAAAGAGAGGCACAGTGAGGGGGGGAGAGGCACAGTGAGGGAGGGGGGAGAGGCACAGTGAGGAGAAGGGAGAGAAGCACAGTGAGGGGAGGGGGAGAGGCACAGTGAGGGGAGGGGAGAGAGGCACAGTGAGGGAGGGGGGAGAGGCACAGTGAGGGGAAGGGGACAGAGGCACAGTGAGGGGAAGGGGACAGAGGCACAGTGAGGGGAAGGGACAGAGGCACAGTGAGGGGAAGGGGACAGAGGCACAGTGAGGGGAGGGGAGAGAGGCACAGTGAGGGGAGGGGAGAGAGGCAAAGTGAGGGAGGGGGGAGAGGCACAGTGAGGGAGGGGGAGAGTGAGGAAAGGGGGAGAGGCACAGGAGGGAATGGGGAGAGAGAGGCACAGTGAGGGGAGGGGGGAGGAATGCACAATGAGGAGGGGGAGGAGAGGCACAGTGAGGGGAGGGAGGGGAAAGAGGCACAGTGAGGGAAGGGGGGAGAGAGGCACATTGAGGGAAGGAGGAGAGAGAGGCACAGTGAGGGAAGGAGGAGAGGCACAGTGAGGGGAGGGAGGAGAGAGGCACAGTGAGGGGGGGGAGAAGCACAGTGAGGGGACAGGGAGAGGCACAGTGAGGGGACAGGGAGAGGCACAGTGAGGGACAAGGTGAGAGGCACAGTGAGGGGAGGGGGAGAGAGGCACAGTGAGGGGGGGATAGAGGCACAGTGAGGAGAGGGGGGAGAGAGGCGCAGCGAGGGGAGGGGGGAGAGGCACAGTGAGGGGACTGGGGGAAGGGGGTATAGAGGCAGTGAGGGGAGGGGGAGAGAGGCGCAGTGGGAGGAGGGGAGAGAGGCGCAGTGTGGGGAGGGGAAGAGGTGCGCAGTGAGGGGAGGGGGAAAAAGAGGCACAGTGAGGGGAGGGGGAGAGAGCACAGTGAGGGGAGTGGGGAGAGAGGCACAGTGAGGGAGGGGGAGCGAGGCACAGTGAGGGGAGGGTGGGACAGAGGCACAGTGAGGGGAGGAGGGGAGAAAGGCACAGTGAGGGGACGGGGGGAGAGAGGCACAGTGAGGGGAGGGGCGGAGAGAGGCACAGTGAGGGAGGTTGAGAGGCACAGTGAGGAGAAGTAGAGAAGCACAGTGAGGGGAGGGGGGAGAGGCACAGTGAGGGGAGAGAGGCACAGTGAGGGGAGAGAGCACAGTGAGGGGAGAGAGGCACAGTGAGGGGAGAGAGGCACAGTGAGGGGAGGGGGGAGAGGCACAGTGAGGGGAGGAGGGAGATGCACAGTGAGGGGAAGGGGAGAGAGGCACAGTGAGGGGAGGGGGGAGGAGGCACAGTGAGGGGGAGGAGGCACAGTGAGGGGGGGAGTGAGGCACAGTGAGGGGAGGGGGAGAGAGGCACAGTGAGGGGGGGAGAGAGGCAAAGTGAGGGGAGGGGGAGAGAGGCACAGTGAGGGGAGAGGGGAGAGAGGCACAGTGAGGGGAGGGGGGAGGAGGCACAGTGAGGGGAGGGAGGAGGAGGCACAGTGAGGGGGGGAGAGGCACAGTGAGGGGAGGGGGGAGAGAGGCACAGTGAGGGGGGGGGAGAGAGGCAGAGTGATGGGGGAGAGGCAAAGTGAGGGGAGCGGGGCACAGTGAGGGGAGGGAGAGAGGCACAGTGAGGGGAGTGGGGAGAGGCACAGTGTGGGAA
This sequence comes from Ascaphus truei, assembly GCF_040206685.1. Taxonomy (NCBI): domain Eukaryota; kingdom Metazoa; phylum Chordata; class Amphibia; order Anura; family Ascaphidae; genus Ascaphus; species Ascaphus truei. The sequence continues at coordinate 299 of NW_027455015.1, read as the reverse complement.
GGAGGGGAGAGAGCACAGTGAGGGGGAGGGGGGAGAGGCACAGTGAGGGAAGCGGGAGAGAGGCACAGTGAGGGAGGGGGGAGAGAGCCCAGGAGGGGAGTGGGGAGAGAGGCACAGTGAGGGAGGGGAGCGAGGCACAGTGAGGGGACGGAGGGACAGAGGCACAGTGAGGGGATGGGGACAGAGGCACAGTGAGGGGAGAGAGGCACAGTGAAGGAGGGGGGAGAGAGGCACAGTGAGAGGAGGGGCGGAGAGAGGCACAGTGAGGAGAAGGGAGAGAAGCACAGTGAGGGGAGGGG